>NC_041233.1:118653652-118681219 GCF_002837175.3 Physeter macrocephalus | reverse complement strand
TCTTGTTTATGGTATCCTTTGCTGTGCCAAAGCTTTTAAGTTTCATTAGGTCCCATTTGTTTATTTTTGTTTTTATTTCTATTACTCTAGGAGGTGGGTTACAAAAGATCTTGCTGCGATTTATGTCAAAGAGTGTTCTGCCTATGTTTTCCTCTAAGAGTTTGATAGTGTCTGGCCTTACATTTAGGTCTTTAATCCATTTTGAGTTTATTTTTGTGTATGGTGTTAGGGAGTGTTCTAATTTCATTCTTTTACTGTTGGTAACCCACTTCCTTTCTGATTGGTTAGTATGTCCAGTCTGATTTTTAACGCCTCCTTTGTCTCTGGTACCTGACTTTTTCTGTTCCTTCCTGGTTGTATAATTGTTAATCCTTGCTATTCAGGAATTTCAAAGGATAATTTTATACACTGATAATAATTCTACATAAAATTTTCAAGGTAAAGAATTGATCACAGATTCAAGAATTGCATTCAGAAGTATTTTCAATTATAACTTCAAGTTTCCTTTTTATCTGTTCACTTTTCTATGAACTCCTATAATGTATGCATTAGTTCTCTATTACTTTTCTTTAAATCTCTCATATCCTTTCTAGTAACTTCTATATTTGTTTATCCTACTTTATTTTTTGATAAATATTTCAAAAATATTTCATCATGTCCTAGGCAATTATTGCAACTGAAAAAATCCATTTCTGTAATTTGGATTGCATTTTAGAATTGTTTCATACATTTCTTTAGTCTTTCAGTATTTTCCCCTAGAGTCTGACTGCTTGATCTTCATTTCCTTCTGTTGCATTATAATCTCTTTTTGAAACCTGAATTTATTATGCTCTCACATTTTAGAGATAATATTTTGCTTTAACACGAGACGATGAATTGTCAGAACTTTCTTACAACACCTTGCGTCATTTAACATAGGTAATTTTCACCTCCTGTTCACTCGTCACTTACCTACTCTTGCTTATGTTGTAGGTGTGAGGTTTCTCTGTACACATATGATGATATTCCCTTTTAAATTGCTGAATGGGACCATTCAGTGACTGAAATACTGTGTGTATGCAAGTGTATGTAATCACCATTGAATGTCTTTAATTCAAACATCCCCTCAAAAATGTTATTTGTTTTGTTGATTGAGCCTATCCTCTCGTTTTTTTTCCTCTATGCAATCAGTATCATGCAGTCAACCCCTTTAAGTCACAGAGTCACTCAAGAAGTATGTGCTGAATTAGTGAACGAATGAAGATTCCTGCATTTGATCTAGCAGTGATGACCACCAGTCTCTCCCTTACTAGGTTTAATGAACTTTGTGCAGTTCTTCTTGCTTGGTGACTGAGGTGTTAAATATCAGGGTCTTATGTTTCAGTTCTCATTAAGTTTGGTATTCTCTGTTAACTGGCAAATTTATAAGTTCTAGGTGGGTGAATCTGCTGATATTTAAGTTGAATCTGCTCAAGGATTCATTGTCAGGATCACTGGAAACCAGTGACAGTGCTATCAGAAACGTTAACGAAGGTGGTTAGAAAAAGGATATCATTATCCAAAATTTGGCAGATTACAATCGACCCCTGACAGATTTTGAAACAATTTTTCATCCTGATTATTTCAGGCCTACTTGGAAGTAATTACTGATTGTTCTGTAAGCCTGGGGTAGGATACTGGTAGCAATATTTACTCCCATATGGCCCAACAGATACACTTCAGCTAAAAATCACTGTACTAGCTTTTTTGAACATCTGACATCGTTTTTCTAGGCAAGAAAACCACCTGCTGGAGAATACAGAGTTATAAGCTTGGAACCAACATCAAAAGGGTGGTGGGGAGGGGGACAGTGATTCTCCCACTCAACATTCCTAACCCATTCATGCCTCCTCCCATTGTCCCTCAAAATCAATGAAAGTCAGGTCCATTTTGCTCTTAGCAAGGACTCCCATCCTCAGCACCCTCTTCTATTCTTAGTGGACAACATCTTGCTGCCTCACAGAAATGGCTGGCACTAGAACCCAAGTGCCTCCTGAATTCCTATGCCACCCACAACCAAAAGGGCTCTTAAAATTCCATGTTCTGAGAAAGAATAAGGCTCCTGCTGGTATGTAAACTTCACATATATGACATATTTAGAAGATTTGTTTCTATGACAAAAAAAAAAAAACAAACCCCACAAAGACAACAACACAGTAAACTCTGAATGACATCATTTACAAACCAAACATCTAACCTCAGAACTCTCTCATGTATTCTTGGATGCTTTCTGCAGCTGTTACTCAACCAAGGTTTTTGCACAAATAATCATCAAGACGGTTAATTGAGATTAGCTGTTGTCATCAGGCTTGTATTGCCCATCCTTCCCCATTTGATTCATTCAAACAAATTATTTAAAAAGGACTTGACTTGATTGGCCAACAGTTAATACTACTTATTAGTTGTTATTTAATTTCATCCTATCTTTTCTTTATGGACCCGTATGGAAACGTATGTCTTAAAATGCCCCAGTGATATTTTTCTATGTTAAATTTTCTACAGTTAGTATCCAGACATTAAGCAATCTTTAATTTGTGGGGAAAAGAAAGTTTGTTTTTTTTTCCTCAGAGAATTTTAAAATTAGAAGGCTTTATAGTACAGTACAGGAAAGTCACAAGTAAGAAAGAGGTCAGATTTCCAGGACATATTTGCAAGCTGTCTGCTCGATTTTGGGTGTAATATATCATCTGCTGTAACAACGTTCTCAATGGTATTTAAATCCCTAGAATATTCAACTAAGGCATCTACATTTTGGCTTTATTATATTTTGGTAAACACATCTGGGAACCAAGCCACCACTAAAAACACAGATAATCGTCAGGAATGAACAGTGCGTTCTGACTTCCAATTTGGGATTCAATATGCAGAGGACAGTACTGTCCATTTCCCCTTAGAATCCCACACTCCTCAGGGGAAGTCACTGCTACCTTGCAAAGTGTCTGCCTTGCTGTCACACACTGACATCCAAAACAGGAGCCACCACATACCTGGCTAAAACTGAACACACAAATCTGCATGACAATAATACAAAAGACTAGTAACCAACACTTACTAATTGCTCAATATATGTCAGGTCAACATTGTATATCAATTTTTCATTCATATATGAGATAAGGAATATCATTATCATCTTCATATTACATATCAGGAAAATGAAGCTAAGAAATATTAAGTGATTTTCTCAAATCACGTACCTGCTAGTAAACAGTCAAACAACTTTCATGATAAAGTTAATCCCATATTCTTTCCATCAAATTATGCTATTAAAAAAAAATTGTTATTTTGTGATGAAACTATAACAGAAAATGAGAAGTTGTTTTAACCAACTGAGTATGGACTGTCATGATATACAACACAAGACAGGCAAGACTTCAATTTTTTAAAAATATAATGTCCAGATATCTGATACAATTTTAAATAATTAGAAAATATACTGAATAAACTTGGTAAGAACTGAATCCTCTGAAGTATCATATTCACATGAAATTAGACAATAAGGATATGAATGTCAACATGCTAAAATGCTGAATGTCTAAGTTAAATCATTATAGAATATACATGGGAAATAAAAAGGAAATATTTATGTGACTCTCAGAAAAATACAGTTCAAATTCAAGTATATCCTACATTTTTAAGGTTTCCATAAACATGAGGGAATATATATATATATATATATATATATAAAAATAAAATTTTAAAAAACTGATTTTGCAAGAGTAAATGTTAAGGAAGATTTACAACAAAATTTACACACATAAAAATGCTTATACACTGAGCAGCTTAAATGAATATTTACATAAGATAATTCTATCTAATCCTATGTCATTCATGTTAAAATAAATAAATAACTCAATCTCTAATTAGCACTGCATTAATCTACATCATATAAATGCACACTTTGGACAAGAAATATTTGTAGGATATCAGATTTTTTTCTTTCAAAGTAAACCAACTTCATGGCATACAGTGTGTCTCTATCTGGGAAAAACCTGGATAGGCTGGTGCGGATTGAATTCTGAAAATTTAAAATTTCATACTATATACATTATTTTCACGTTAAAAAAATCTACACAGAACGTATGACCATTAATTACAGCTAATTTGACATGAGGGAAGTTGTTAGCCCTCTGTTGCTATAGCTTTTGATTTTGTGTATGTTTACTTTACAATTTCATAATATTTCTTTTGCCTCTACCAAAGCAACTCTTAGCTCTCACAAAACCCAGTATGTCAATCAATGATTTAGAGATTTGCTGATAAACTTCACACGCTATAGCAACAGAAATGTAAAAATATTTGCCCATTTCTGCAGGGTAAAATCAAGCAATTGGCTAAAAAACTGGAGGAATGCACAAATTATAACCTCAAGAAGTATGTCACTTCCTCATTAAGAAGTGTGAGAGTTAATCATGACTTAACGTAAGTTTTTCTTTTTTAAAATCTAGGCAGAAGGGTGATATCGAGGATTTCGTCTAATACTTTTTAGGTCAGTAATTGAGAAAAACCTTTGTATATGGGAGAAAAAACCTCGGCAGTTTAATAATCCAAATAAGGACAAAGAATTTGTTTTCAAGGATCAGCCTGGAAAGATACAGCACTGACAAAACTGAGAACAGAGGATAAAGGCTAAATGCACATTGGTCCAAAGTGATAAAGTTGTCAAAATGCTGAATTGATTGAGGATGAATTCTTTTCTGTCAGTAGTTTCACAAATTACAGCCAGTGGTGCTTACTTGAAAACTGTAGAATCACCTAAGGGTTAGGTAATTTTTTGTGCAGTAGGTTTATGATTTTGAATGCTTTCTTTCACTTGTTTGTATAGTCACTGGGATTGAGTAAGAAAAGAGCAAACTGTGATTCTGGAGAGTTTGGGGATATTTTTCAATTTTCATGCAGTTTTACATCATCTGTATTTCATTTTCTGCCAAATATGGCAGCACTTTTTGCTGGATAACGTTTTAATATTTTTCATAAAAGTTTGTGTCTTCAAGCAGTTGCTCCAAAAAAAAGTTGTTTGAAAATAAGTTTCTAAGCATTAGTTCATGCAGTGTTAAATTATTTACATTCTATAGTGAGCTGTGTAAATTGTACCTGCTAATTAAACTGTCTTATCTAATTTTTTCAAGTGTTTCAGAAAGAAATAAAAATACTTATTCCATTTTAATTCAGTGATGTACTTATCAGCCAGACATATTTTCACTCGTTATGTATTCCTTTTATATTTAATAAAATATTCTCCATATTAAAATGTCAAAAAGTTTAAAAGCACATTAAAATGTGAAATTGGAAAATGATAAATATTTATATTGATCATTTAACTGCACAATGCAATAATCACATTCGCTATACTACATTTTGCTTTAAGTATAATAATACAAAATTAGTGCTGTTTTCTTTATTTGAATAGTCATATACATTGCCATACCTTTTAACCTAAGAACAATTCCACACAATTAGAGAAAGCTATTCCCTTGGTTAGAATAATCATTGGTATTAAAGTTGCTAGACATTACTGGCTGATCATTATTTTTAATCATACAGATAACATTAGTATAATGCTCTGAGAGTTTGACTAACCCCCTTTTTTAAAAGTACGGATCCCTGTTGCAAATCTTCTTAACCGATTACTAAGGTCTTAGTTTTCTTCCATTTTATAGTTTAAATATTTTTTGTTTCTTTTGAACAATTTGTTTTCGATCATCTTTTAAACTAATTCATGTATTTCTGAAATGATGGGAAAGTTACAAGGATAAAATGACATCTAAGATTAAAATATTTATATTTCTAAATATTTAAAATATTAAAAACTATTTAATATATTAAAAAATTTAAATACTAAAAATACTTTAAAATACTGAAAAAAATCCCACTGCATCAGGCAATTATTCATACACAAAATATAAAAGGCAGAAAAATATACGCTCATGGATTTTGCAATCCAATTGCGGAAGGGATGAGAGCAACACACACAAAAGGAAAGGCTGGGCTCTCTCTTCAACCAACCCAAATCATGCACTGTTCCTCTAAATAACAATCACAAAACACCTGTCAAGATCAAAAAAAGTCTTATCCTCACTTTTAAATCCAGTGGTCAACTCTGAGTCATCGTTTGACATAGTTTACTGCTAGCATGTGACCCAGTGGACCAGCCCCTCCTAAATAAATTCATCCTGAAATGATTTCTCCACTTGACCTTAGTTCCTTCCACCTCACAGCTTTCTGTCCCTTGTGCCGGTTCATCCATCTCCACATCTAAGGGCTTAACTTGGGGTGACCAAGTGTTCAGTTTTCAACTTCTCCTGTCCCTTTACATCCTCACTGTCCACAGCCAGACTGTCCAATATGGTAAGAGCAGCCACGTGTGGCCATTTAAATATAAATTTAAATTAATTCAAATTAAATAAAATCCAGAATATAGCCACTCCAAAATTTGCTTCCTCTTATCTGTCTTTCACCCCCGACATCCAAATAATCAGCAATTCATCTGGGCACCACATTCACAATATTTCCAAAATCCTGTCACTTTTCATTGCTTCCAAAACTATCAATATAGTACAAGCCATCACTGGCTTTTGCCTGGGTTATTACAATATCCTCCTAAAGCTGTGTACCTAACAGGCATGCTTCTGCCACAGGGCCTTTACACTTGCTTCCTGCTTTTCAAGAACTCTCTTCCCACAATCCTCCCTGCTCTCATCTCTTCAGGTCTTATTCCCCTTCTTCCCTTTAGTCTCTGCTCAAATATTCCTCTCTGGGACGTGATCTCACAGTATATAATCTGATCTTTCTCCCTCACACATCTCACCCTGATTTATATTTGGAATAAAGGAATTCCCTCCCCCATTACCCAGATTTACACTTTGGCAACTTTCCAGATACAGTCCCTTACATATCATAGATAATCATATTAACAGTCTTACTTTAAAAACCACAAGCATTCTATTTTATGATGTGGCTTTTTACACTACAAAACACAGCATAACCATCATTCCAATTCAGTAAAGTTTATCTACATAATCCACTTTTTTTTTTTTTTTTTTTTTTTTTTTGCGGTACACGGGCCTCTCTCTGCTGTGGCCTCTCCCGTTGCGGAGCACAGGCTCCGGACGCGCAGGCTCAGGGGCCACGGCTCACGGGCCCAGCCGCTCCGCGGCACGTGGGATCCTCCCGGACCGGGGCACGAACCCGCGTCCCCTGCATCGGCAGGCGGACTCTCAACCACCGCGCCACCAGGGAAGCCCCATAATCCACTTTAATAACCTCAAGATTGTTTTTAGTATGTATGTTCCATCATATAATGATACTGAATTTGTTTCTGACTTGGAAGTATTCAAAACAGCACTGAAATGAACATCCCTGTGTGTCTTTGCACACTGGTCCAATACTTATTTCAAATCCAAGTAATAGAACCGATATGACAAACGGTATGCACATTTCCAATCTGGATAAAGCATTTCAAAAGTCAACCTTCCTACAACAGGCACATGAAAAGATGCTCAACATTGCTCACATTAGAGAAATGCAAATCAAAACTACCACGAGGTACCACCTCATGCCAGTCAGAATGGCCATCATTAACAAGTCTACAAATAACACATGCTGGAGAGGGTGTGGAGAAAAGGGAACCTGCTTGCACTGTTGGTGGGAATGTAAACTGATACAGCCACTAGGGAGAACAGTATGAGGGTCCCTTAAAAAAACTAAAACTAGAACTACCATACAAGCCAGCAATCCCACTTCTGGGCATATATCCAGACAAAACTATAATTTGAATAGATACATGCCCCCGCATGTTCACAGCAGCATTATTCACAATAGCCAAGACAGGGAAACAACTGAAAAATCCACTGACAGATGAATGGATAAAGAAGATGTGGTACATATATACGATGGAGTACTACTCAGCCATAAAAGAGAATGAAATCACGCCATTTGCAGCAACATGGGTGGACCTAGAGATTACCTTCCTAAGTGAAGTCAGACAGACATAGAAAGACAAATATCATATGACCTCACTTATATGTGGAATCTACAAAAATGACAAATGAACTTTTATACAAAACAGAAACAGACCCACAGACATAGAAAATGTACTTAGGGTTACCAAAGGGGAAAGGGACTGCAGAGGGGTAAATTGGGAGTTTGGGATTAACATATACACAGTACTACACATAACACAGAAAACCAACAAAGACCTACTGTATAGCACAGGGAACTATATTCAATATCCTGTAATAAACCATAATGGAAAACAATATGAAAAAGAATGTGTATTTTTTAAAAATTATGGGACCTACATGAAAAAAAAAAAGCATAATCATCATTCCTAATCTACCTAAAGACAGTAAATACCACCTTACGTATTACATTACTACTACACCCCGTATATTTTCACTTAATGTTCTTGAGGCTCAACCTTTTAAATAATGTGGTTCTTTTCTTTTTTAAAAAACTTCTTACCCCACACCCTATTCCTCTGCACATTTTTCTAATGAGTTGTTGGACATTTTTTCATTGCTTTGCATGAATCATATGTACATTTAGGTCTCTTAACACTTTTTCTGTTACATACACACAGACATACATATATACGTATATCTATATTTAATAGAGAAATACGTATAAACACACATATAATTTCATTTATGATATATACTATTTTCTTTCCCATTCAGAAGTTGTAAATCTTCATTATTCAAATCCGTTGTTTTACATTAAAGTATTTAATTTCTGAATTTTGCTCTAAGCAGCTGTCTTCTTTGAATATTTTCCTAAATTCTCTCTCTGTGTACGTATGCACTCTAGTTTAAAATTCGTATAAATGCAGCGCACATCTTAACCCTTCAGGCCCTCTGGAACTAGGCTGCAGGCGGGAGATTCAACACTGTCTGTGTGTTTCCCTGAACCCCTCGCCCCAGTGACTACATATTGACTTGTAAAGTTATCTTGAATATAAACTAAATCTCTTCATGCAACACCCAGCTCCTTGGCTTTCTGGTTTTTTATACCAATTTGTCTCTCTATTCCCATTGCAGATTCATCCTTCTATTCTTAAATGTTTACTTTTCCAGATCAGAGATTCTCCGTTGACATGTGGGTGCTGAGAGTACTGAGGTTAATGTAAGTCCATACTGGGTAGAGGGGAGACTACAGAAATCACACCTGTTCTTCAGAGTTTACATTTTTTTAGGTATCAGTCTTTGAAATAATCTTGAAATTACTGATCTCTGGAGGCCTAGTACCTCTTTTTTTTTTTTTTCAGTAAATTACAAAATTTCACAACACAATCCAGATTTTAAAATTTACTAGCAAAGAGATGCTCAAAGTTTTTCCAGTATTCTGAAAACACAGTCTCCATCCATGAAAATATTCTGTATTTGTTGCAAGTAGATAGAAGGGTTAGCTAGTGGCTGGTTAAGGAGTTTGTTAATTTCCAGTTTTAACTTTATTGAGTCTATTTTTGGATTCCTCTGAGTTTTCCCATTGTCTTGCTTTCATCCAACTGATTTATTCTTATTGTGGCTGATCACGATACGTAGTGAAGTATTTAATGTATCTACTTGATAGGTAAAGAGGAGCCACCTACCTAGGAGGTGGCGGTGTTGAAACTCCCAGGGAGGTAAAATAATTTAATGAGCACACATTTTAAGTTTGAAATTCATAAAGATTGTTTCATTATATAAAAGATAAGAGGAAGCTCAACAAAATCTCAGTTGTTAGTAAATATAAGCAGAAGATACTGTGATTTTTAACTAGACCTTTTCACCATAGGGCAATGGAATAAGTAATCGCTTATGTTTCTCAAAGGGAGGCATACACTTTACCCTTGAGAAACATTTAAAACAAAAACATCTTTCTCATTATATTTTAGACTATTACCACAACCATATATGGGTGTATACATATACTTATGTACACATCAATATATATGAAGAATTCTAAAAATTACAAAAGTAAATGATAAATCATTAAACAGTTTCAAGGAGATGTACTATAGTTACTAAGTTTCATCATAAGTGGTGTTGACGAGGAAACAGATGTTTTATTTAGTATAATTAACCAACATCAATAATTATAAATGTTGTTGACGAGGAAACAGATGTTTTATTTAGTATAATTAACCAACATCAATAATAAATAGCTGTATTTTGCAAATACAAACTCAAATAACACAAAGATTACACCTTTAATAATAAGGACACATTTCAACAGGCAACAAGACTCAAAGGTGAGAATAAATTGTGAATGTTCAGAATTTACAGTATAATCATCTGTTTCTCAATTGAAACATGTAGCTACAAAGCATTAAAACATATAAGGAAAATTTTTTTCTAGTGAAAATGGTACAATTAAACCAATGTAAAATACTCTCAACACATAGTCTTAATTTACCTTCTCTTCAATCTGCTATTTCTTATAGTGGCACCTCCCTATGTCTGATTATTATAACATATGATATTCCTGGTTTTTTTGGCTTTGGACACCATATTTTTGTTTATTTGTTTTTTGATAATTGCTATGTCTTTTTTTTTAATTTATGAATGCAAAATACCCTGGTTACACATAGCATCAATAGAGTTAAAATATGAAGTATGTAAATTTATAATGGCCTAGTTGTTTAAACATATTTAAAATCATCTCAAAAGAATATTACATAACTAGCGCAAAACATAATCATTAAGAGCCCTACATTTTAAAATACTAAGTTAAAAAGTAGAATACAAAATTTTATTCATGTAATAAGAAAACACATATAAAGAATACATGTAAACAGGACAAGAAGTAAAGGGACATGGAAATAAGAAAACCATTAGTAAAATAATGGAAAATGAGTGTATTCTTCTGTCATTTATATTATTTCCTTTAGCATTAAATTGCTATATGAATAATAACAAAGTTTTGAAAAATTATTTTTATAAATTAAGGCCCCAAAGGCTCTGACTTTGGGCTTTTGCTCCTGTAACCTTGTTAATTAAACTTCCAGATCTAGTAACTGGAGTGTCACTCACTCACACTCACACACACACACACACACACACAGCATAACCATGACTCACAACAGAAGGAATTACTGAAAGTAATAGCTATTGTCTACTCAAACTTACCACCACGTACAGACACCCACAGAGAAATCTGAAAACAACAAGAACCTCAAATTGTTAGTTCAGATACACTCATGATGCCTCCTTTATAGTCCAGATGTACTGCAAGCTGGTACATAACTAATGAAACCTATAAGACAGGCTTAATTAAGACAATTTGAATTCATTCCATTCTGCTTGTTTTGCATAGGTCTATACAATCGAAACAACAGCGGCAATTTTGTACTGACACAGAAGATATATATGTATTTATCTATATATTCCTATGTTAAATACTGGATTGATCATATATTTCAATATAAGTGTTCACCTAAAGTAAATAAGGTGCTGTGCTTTTGGAAACTGTTATGTGGATATTATGTGTAAACCTTAATTAATAAGAAATTTTAAAACATCTTATTTAAATAGCATATAAATATTACAGCCAATGCAAAAGTAATATGGATAACCTAGGCCTCTTTTCTTAAAACATAGCTAATTCTCTTATTACTAGAAGCCTTCATATCCTCATACAAATGTTTGATTTATTTTATTCATAATGTCATTTTTTTTTTTGGTCTTAGTGGTTCATTCTATGCTACGCTAATTCAAGTATCAAGACTGTAACTTTAAATAGAACCTATTTCACAAAATCAGATTCCACTTTCTACCTGAAACTGTGCTCATGAGTAATCTTTATTGGGGTAATAAAGATTACCTGGTAGTAATAATTCATTTTGTAATGATTTATTTATTCTCATGATTTTTATTTCTTCAAAGTAATGTGTAAATTTCCTGCATCCCAAAGGACATTCTTCAAGCCTAGTAGCAGGATGTTCCCATTTGGTGAAGTATTTCAGAATATATTTCATACATTGACAAACTTGACTACAGAGGAAAAGTGATAATACAGTAACTTGATATCTCAGCTATACTTCAACAAAACATGAAAATTTAAAGATGAAAAGAGAAGATAACTTGATATCAAACTGTACCCATTCATTATTATATACATATTTACGACAACCTTGGCAAAGCTATAATAGCTTTAGGTGAGGACATCATTCTGCATGAAATGCTGTCCGCGGCACAACGGTGGGATTCATTTGGAATATCGTAGGTTGTAAATAGACAAGCACATTATCACATTTTCTCAATTCCAATATCAATATTTCTTCACATTTTAACATTTCTTAAATTGGGATGCATTCTGCAATGGATCTTTAAAAGGAAACTTGCCAGCCATTATTGTTTTTTCCCCCAGGAAAGCTGATGTTAAATCAACGGTACCTTGTACAGATATTGACACCTTAGAATTGAGGATACAGAGTGTAAGCCGAGGATCTCATAATGGCTGATGCCAGCAAGAGTGTAAAGCAATACATTATCTCTACTACCACTAATTATTTTATTTTTCTTGAATGTGTCCATTTTAAACATAATTCAAACATATCCAATATAGGTTTGGAATAATTCCTTGTTTCATTAGAAATTGTTTTTTTTAAAGCCTGGCCTCTTTTCTGAACTCGAACTAATGAAGGTTATCAAAATAATTACCTTCCACACCAAATGTTATCTTAATGCAAAGTATCTGAATAAAATTCAACAAGTTTTGCACAACAAACTGCTTTAAGAATGGGGAGCTTAAAAGGAACCCAGAACCTATATATGACTTATTTTTCATTGCTTAAATTCAAAGCTAGTAATATTTCTGGTTTTTACCTTCAAAAATTGGATTTGGTGTTAAAACATAAATATTAGCTTATCAGCATCTTAAAAATGAATTATAATGTCAAATATATCACACCCATCATCAAACCCGCTGCACAAAGAAAAACGGTACAATATTAATAACAATGTGTCAGTGAGGTGTTAGAGTTAACTTAAAAAGAATAACCAAAGGAAAGAGAATCTTAAGTGTAACTAAAAAGTATATGGGAAAATATACATAGTTGAGTCAAGAAGGATACCACCTATCACTTTTTAAAAAGTTAACAAACCAAACTTCACTCAAATAGCCATAATCTTATTCATGAAATATTTATTACTAAAACAGTTTTTCATTTAGAATGCTTTTGCTATTTGTCACCACTAAGAACTTGTTTAAAATATATCAAGGGCTTCCCTGGTGGCGCAGTGGTTGAGAGTCCGCCTGCCGATGCAGGGGACGCGGGTTCGTGTCCCGGTCCGGGAGGATCCCACGTGCCGCGGAGCGGCCGCAACGGGAGAGGCCACAACAGTGAGAGGCCCGCGTATATATATATATCTCAACATGGCTTACCAATAATTTGAATGGGCCAGTTGTGTTGGATCACAATTAATTTACACGTTTATCCAGAGTAGATTTTTGTTCCTATCGTATGATGATTCTTTCTCTCTCTGAGGGCATTAGAAGCACGTGGACAGGAAGTCTGCTTAATGAGCCCGTTTTTCTACAGGATATCGTGAATTTACATATTTGAAAACGCAACACTTAAAATCTCACAAAATTGATATGAATGCCACATATTCAAACATAACTATTACTTTTCCATTACAGCAAAACTGTTGTCGCCCGCAGGTCAGCAGTGGTGTGAGGGCGCTGTAACCCAACCTCCTGCCTGATACTTGCTGTGCCTCTTGCGGAAAGTCAGGGAGCAGAATCCCGCCCCTTCATCGGCACCATCTGGTCCCCCCGCCATCACCGCATCCCAAGCAATGGCTGCGTGAGGTCACAGACACAACCTTCAAATTCAGGGAAAATGTCAGCTTCTCTTTCCTCTATGGTCAGAAACTGAATGGTGGCCTTTGTTGTGAATGTATCTTAGCACAGCTCTTTCCTCAGCAATAGAAACACACGATATGTCACAGGAGGATATAAAATGACAAGATGTCCAGCTCTCACATCCAGTAGGCTGAATTATGTTAATTACGCTTTTATTTTATTCCAATCCTATCTTTCAGTAAGTTACAAATGATAGACAATTTCAACAGAAACCAAACAATGCTACCCACGTTTTTACCCATTAATCCTGCCATAGAGGCAATCTAGTTTGGACCTTGCAGAACTGGAAATATAATCAAATGAAGATGATATATGACCATTCCAGCGATATCAGAGGCACAGGACACATGCTAATGATCAGGGAAGGAGATCCAGCTGCATGCTTAGGAACATGTGAAATTTGTCAGCAAGTGTGCACCACAGAAGGCCTGAGATAAATTCTGAGATGACAGGTACCATTAATTGATAGGACAACCAATTAGGAGGACTACCTTTAAAGGCCACTGTAAGTACTTGCTGTTCTCTACTGGCCCAGGAAGTGAGGAGTGGTTCTGGGAATAGTCCTTTCCAGGGATCCCAGTGGAAAAGAAAGACTGCTGAGACCAGCCTCTGATGCTTTTGTCTCCTTGCAGCCCTGGACAATAGACTGAGGGAGAGGTGGGAACAGTCTGAAAGCATTTCAAGTGGTAGCACTCTTGATCGGTCTCCTTTTTGGGACTCTATCAGAAGTCAATTTACAGACGGACAGAAGTCAGAACATACCAGGGAGCCCTTGTTCACCTGCTGAGAACGCCCGGGGGGCCACACTGTGAAGCGCACGCTCCAGCTCAGGCTGCTTCCTTCTGACAGATTTTCCTGACAGCTGCCAGAGACCCCTGCTCTGTCTCTCAGTCCCTGGTGTGGCTACATCAGTAGCTCCAGGACCAAGTTCTCTGAACTCTCTGAGGCTCTGAGTCTTCTTTGGCTTAAAAATGACTATTTCAGTACTTTAAAAGATCTCAGTGGCTTATTCTCTCATGTTTCAGAAATTCAAACCACTCCTCTTTACCTTTAAGCATAAAACTTCCCTCGTAGCTGTGTTCCTTATGTCTTTTTACCCTGCTGTTTTCTTTTATGCCAGAATCTGCCCACTGAAATAAAGCTCAAGTCAAACTCAGGCAGTCACAGGCAGGACTGTAAATCCAAGGTGATTGTCCAGTATAGTTTGAATGACCTTCTCAAAATCTGGACTAGACTACTTTGGTCAATGAATTCTCACTCAGTAGCTTAGGCAGAGATATGAAAAGTACCCACAAAAACTATCTTGCCTTATTCCTTAATTATCAAATATTAACAAATATGCCAAAAGACTGATGATAAAATATAATGCACTTAATAAAATATCTCTAAATTTTTCTCTTCATCTAAGTGAACCTAACTGTATTGCATGCTACACCTAATTTTTTTTAAGTTGTTCACAGAAAATGAGTTTAATTAATGAAACTTTCCATTTTAGCAGGTCCATTTTGCAACTAAATCAAAGGGGCGATGGTTTTTATGTTTCTCCTTGTTTTACAGTTGAGTAACGTCAAAGAGTCCACACCGTCCTCCCCATGAGGAACATGCACATTTTCGTGGCACAAAAAAGGAAACCCACGGGCTCTGGAAAAATAATAGAGTCGTGTTAACAGTCAGTGAGGAAAAAAAAGGTGTATAACTTTGGATGCGGCTGGTTTATGGGCCGGGCAGTGGCCTGGAAGCCCAGGACAGGGCTTTCTCATGGCACTGGAGCCTGGAGCCTGGAGCCTGGGAGGTGAATCCTGTCAAGTCAGGCCAGCACTCCACCCAGCTACACGTCAGGTAACTAACAAGCAACACTGGAGCAAGGCTCTACCACACAGCTGATACCCTAGGTGCTCGGGGAAGTATTTTAGCAAATACACCCTAATTTTTAAATCATGGCGATGTCCAGATGTTAGAGATCACCTGGTCCTCTTCACCTGGTCCATAAATTACCTCTTCCGCCTACATACAAAGTATCAGTTCAGTCTCTGCATCTTGGGACAGGCTGCTCACGAGGTAGTTAATTCCAGATTGGACCAGCTCTAAATGCTGAGGAATTTTTCCTTACCTTGTGCTGACAGCTGCCTCCAGAAACGACACCCACCGGTTTTGGTTTTGATGCGACTTTCATGACTGGTCGGTTGTACATTTGTGCCTATATTTTAAAAATTTTTTATTGACGTACAGTTGATTCACAATGCTGTGGTAGTTTCAGCTGCACAGAAAAGTGATTCAGTTTTTATATATATGTATATGTTATACATATATTCTTTTTCAGATTCTTTTTAGATGATACACCTATATTTTATTTATTGCTGCTTTAGTGGAATTAGAAACAGTTGTGGTCATAATACTTTACTGAGGAAGTTTTATGTAAATCACTTGCATATTTTATTGCTATTTTTTAATTTTTACTTCTCTAAAAATACAATTGATAATAAAACCAAAAGCTAGTGTCATCTTTTCTATTCATTTTTAACTATAATACTTTTATTATTGCAATGATTACATTAAAATACATTTTGACTGCATTAAAATTGCATTTCTAAAGATGTTCATGTTCCTCTTTAGAAAGAAAAAATAGCATATGGGTGTATTAGTGCTTTAAGGAGGACCGTAAAATTTTAGGTTTAAAATATTATTTTGAGGGCTTCCCTGGTGGCGCAGCGGTTGAGAGTCCGCCTGCCGATGCAGGGGACGCGGGTTCGCGCCCCGGTCCGGGAGGATCCCACGTGCCGCGGAGCGGCTGGGCCCGTGAGCCATGGCCGCCGGGCCTGCACCGCAAAAAAAAAAAAAAAAAAAAAACCAAAAAGAAAATATATATATATTGAGACTCTCCTAACTTAACTGTTCCATCTCCCTTAATTTACAGAGTGAGAATGATGGGGCCCAGAGAAAGTTAGTAATTTGCCTACAGTCACATTGGATTTTAGTGTACAAACTAAGATTTCAATCCTAGGCTACTAACCTGTGTTTTTTTTTCTGTTTTAAACATTTCATCCACAAAAGAGGTGTGTGTTTTCTAAGTTTAAAGCTACGCTATAGTATCTTTCAAACATCTGAGAGTGTTACGTAAATGGATTCTCTGTGCTGCAGCTTACTTCGGAGAAAAGCAAAAGCCAAAGAGACTTCTTACTCCAGATATACATTTATAAACACGGATCTAATCAGTGGAACCAGGACTCCTAGGTTTTGTCTGATCTTTCCTAAACTGATTTGCAGGCAGTTCAGCTTTCTTTCATGTGTTGTAACAAGAATTGGCTTTTATTCGACTCTTCCATTCCTGACCACAGATTTTAATAGTCACTGGTGATATATTTTATTGTTAGCATTTTAATATCCATATAAAATAGAACCATTAATAGACAAAACATGCACATATATAAACCAAATTATTGGTGAAAGCAACGAACTAGGTCTGTCTCTGCCCCCCTCTGTCTTTTGTTTGCAGTATCGTGCCAGACAATTCCCAGGTAATACTTTGGAGACAGCTCTGCAGTCAATAAAACTTTTACTCTAATCCACCACCAAGACTTATTCTGCCTTATGAGACAGCAAGTCACAAATGACAAAAATCTGAACTACTGTCTGTTTTGTCTCCTGGTAGAGAGTATGTTTCTTTCCTGAAAAAAAAAGCGATGGTTTTTATGTTTCTCCTTGTTTTACAGTTGAGTAACGTCAAAGAGTCCACACCGTCCTCCCCATGAGGAACATGCACATTTTCGTGGCACAAAAAAGGAAACCCACGGGCTCTGGAAAAATAATAGAGTCGTGTTAACAGTCAGTGAGGAAAAAAAAGGTGTATAACTTTGGATGCGGCTGGTTTATGGGCCGGGCAGTGGCCTGGAAGCCCAGGACAGGGCTTTCTCATGGCACTGGAGCCTGGAGCCTGGAGCCTGGGAGGTGAATCCTGTCAAGTCAGGCCAGCACTCCACCCAGCTACACGTCAGGTAACTAACAAGCAACACTGGAGCAAGGCTCTACCACACAGCTGATACCCTAGGTGCTCGGGGAAGTATTTTAGCAAATACACCCTAATTTTTAAATCATGGCGATGTCCAGATGTTAGAGATCACCTGGTCCTCTTCACCTGGTCCATAAATTACCTCTTCCGCCTACATACAAAGTATCAGTTCAGTCTCTGCATCTTGGGACAGGCTGCTCACGAGGTAGTTAATTCCAGATTGGACCAGCTCTAAATGCTGAGGAATTTTTCCTTACCTTGTGCTGACAGCTGCCTCCAGAAACGACACCCACCGGTTTTGGTTTTGATGCGACTTTCATGACTGGTCGGTTGTACATTTGTGCCTATATTTTAAAAATTTTTTATTGACGTACAGTTGATTCACAATGCTGTGGTAGTTTCAGCTGCACAGAAAAGTGATTCAGTTTTTATATATATGTATATGTTATACATATATTCTTTTTCAGATTCTTTTTAGATGATACACCTATATTTTATTTATTGCTGCTTTAGTGGAATTAGAAACAGTTGTGGTCATAATACTTTACTGAGGAAGTTTTATGTAAATCACTTGCATATTTTATTGCTATTTTTTAATTTTTACTTCTCTAAAAATACAATTGATAATAAAACCAAAAGCTAATGTCATCTTTTCTATTCATTTTTAACTATAATACTTTTATTATTGCAATGATTACATTAAAATACATTTTGACTGCATTAAAATTGCATTTCTAAAGATGTTCATGTTCCTCTTTAGAAAGAAAAAATAGCATATGGGTGTATTAGTGCTTTAAGGAGGACCGTAAAATTTTAGGTTTAAAATATTATTTTGAGGGCTTCCCTGGTGGCGCAGTGGTTGAGAGTCCGCCTGCCGATGCAGGGGACGCGGGTTCGTGCCCCGGCGTACCGCAAAAAAAAAAAAAAAAAAAAAACCAAAAAGAAAATATATATATATTGAGACTCTCCTAACTTAACTGTTCCATCTCCCTTAATTTACAGAGTGAGAATGATGGAGCCCAGAGAAAGTTAGTAATTTGCCTACAGTCACATTGGATTTTAGTGTACAAACTAAGATTTCAATCCTAGGCTACTAACCTGTGTTTTTTTTTCTGTTTTAAACATTTCATCCACAAAAGAGGTGTGTGTTTTCTAAGTTTAAAGCTACGCTATAGTATCTTTCAAACATCTGAGAGTGTTACGTAAATGGATTCTCTGTGCTGCAGCTTACTTCGGAGAAAAGCAAAAGCCAAAGAGACTTCTTACTCCAGATATACATTTATAAACACGGATCTAATCAGTGGAACCAGGACTCCTAGGTTTTGTCTGATCTTTCCTAAACTGATTTGCAGGCAGTTCAGCTTTCTTTCATGTGTTGTAACAAGAATTGGCTTTTATTCGACTCTTCCATTCCTGACCACAGATTTTAATAGTCACTGATGATATATTTTATTGTTAGCATTTTAATATCCATATAAAATAGAACCATTAATAGACAAAACATGCACATATATAAACCAAATTATTGGTGAAAGCAACGAACTAGGTCTGTCTCTGCCCCCCTCTGTCTTTTGTTTGCAGTATCGTGCCAGACAATTCCCAGGTAATACTTTGGAGACAGCTCTGCAGTCAATAAAACTTTTACTCTAATCCACCACCAAGACTTATTCTGCCTTATGAGACAGCAAGTCACAAATGACAAAAATCTGAACTACTGTCTGTTTTGTCTCCTGGTAGAGAGTATGTTTCTTTCCTGAAAAAAAAAAAAAAATTTAAAGAAAAAATAAGAAAAGAAAAAGAAAGATGGGACTAAATAGAAAACTTAAAATGGATCTACCTGATTTCCTGATGACTAGAAATAGTAGACTTTGAAGATGGAAGTAGATGGACATATAAACAAGATAAAGACCCCACTTCAATAACCTGTATATCAGTGTTTCTTAATCAGTGGAGCCTTGATTCTCTTTGAGAATGATATATAAACGTATGTATGTGTCCATGCCCTAAAATAATCCTGAACCTAGATTTTTGCTTACTTATTTTATTGCAATTAGAAAGCTATTTCTTCACATGGAGAGAATTCATAAGCAATTGTTTTTCTCTTTTTAATTTTTCACGCAATTAACTATTTGCTTCTTCTTGAAAATAAATTATAAATTTTGCAAGTAAAATTGCAAAAAAAAGCCCACAGATTTTATTTCTGCACAAAAAATAGATTTCTGTGAGATTCCATATTTCATTTCCCCAAAAAAGAAGCTAAAATGTTCAAATCTTAGACTTAGCCTTGATAAAATATATGCCATATATATGGTATTTGGTATTCATACATATAGTAATTTTTTATTACAAAACTTACAGACTACATGATGGATTGTCTCCCCCAGTCTCACTCTCAAGAGACGACTATTATTAATGTTCTGTGGTATCATATGACAAATTTGTACCTAGGTGGCAAAAATACCTGGTGTTTTTAAATAAAACTGGAATCGTCTTCTTCAACGGTACTGTAACATTCATTGTTTAACAATATACTATCTAATCGTTTTGGCCTTTTCGTATTGATATATGAGTTAGAAAACCCTGACTATAAAATCCATGTAATTAAAAAAAAAACCAAAAATACAAAGCTGAAGTTGCCATTGGTGACACTGCTGGAGGCTCCACATTGAATGCTGTGACCCACTATTATCCTTGTCTTCAATTGAAGGAAATCATCTGCGGCAAATTCTTCCTCACTGCTCCTACCTGTGTCAGCAAGAAAGGATTCTGAATGTATATTTCATATTTAAGGTCATCTACGAATCTATGTTCAGAATGGTCTGCAGCGTTTTAAGGTATTTCTAGAGTTTCCAGTCGATAAACACTGCTGTACTCGTTTTCAGTTGCACATTCCAGCTGTACTCATTTTCATCGTGGTCCACATGAGGCTTAACTTTTCAAACACTGGGAAATTTGAACTGACATCTGCCTCTGATGTCTTCTTGCACAACGGCTCTCACCTCTGTTTTCAGCATCATTATGATGACCACACAGCCTTAAATAAACATGATTTTTTTTATTATTTACCCAAATGACTCATACATTATTCAGGCCAAATTTATTCTCCTTACGTTGGCCTGAGAATTATGCTGTATTTTTTTTTGTTCTAAAAAAACAACCCACCAGTTTTGCCTGAATTTTAACCAGGTGCTCCTACATGCTTGCAAGAAAGCTTTAGATATACTATCATATTTTCATTTCTTAGCAGAACCCTTCAGAAGGTCCTAACATTAATTGCCTTGACAAAGTTCAGGACTGCAAGAAAATACTTTTAAGAATTTTTGTCAGAATCTCTGATGACAGAGCAGCTCATGAAAAATCATGATTCAGAGCTGTGGTTTTCTTTAGCAAATAACAAAAATCAGATAGGATGTCAAGTCTATAATGGTTTCCACTGCACACAACAGTCTGAGATTTTTCTTTCAAATGATGTTTTCATCAGTAAAGTAATATTTCTATTTTTTTAAAAAAAATCAATGGTCTCTGAAGTTTTCAAAATGGGCTCCTCCAAAATTTCATTGATTGTGCCAGGATGCACATAACTGATAGATGTTATTAGTTCTTTCATTTACTTATTAAAGGGAAATCGTGTAGCTTTCATTTCTCTTTGATATTCAAAATATTCAATGAAATGTCAGTGATCTAGGATGAATGTTACAGTTTGAAGGAAGCTTTTCAAAAATTTTTTCTTTATCTGTCTCACCCCTAAGGGGCCAGGGAGCTGTATTATTTCTAGGGCACCAAGAAACCAAGGTATCTCAAATTGCTTGTGGTTAAAAAACAAAACAAAACAAGGTAATGCCATAAGCAATTCTGCATGAAGCATAATGGTATGTCTTTTTGTTTTGGAAAATCCACATATCAAAACAATAAGGTTCTAGTCATTTTAGATCAGGTCTTTTTTTTCCATAAGAAAGTACATATCTTTCAATGCACTCTTTCATTAAACATTTTACCTTGAGATAATTAAAGATGGACATAGAGTTATAAGGAATAATAGAGAGAAATCCTATGCATCTTTACCCAGTTTCCCCCAGTGGTAACATCTTGCAAAACTGTAGGGCAAATAACAACCAGGATATTGATATCAACACAGTCAAGATACAGAACGTTTTCCTCACCATACGGATTCCTCCCCTGCCCTATTCCTCCTTCCTGAGCCCTGGCAACTACTAAACTGTTCCCCATTTCTAGAATTTTTTCATTTCAAAAATGTTATATGATGGAATCACCCAGTATGTAACATTTTGGGAACCAGCTTTTTTTTTTCATCCAATGCAATTCCCTGGAGATTGAGTCAAGCTGTTGTGTGTTTTAATAGTCTGTTCCTTTTTTACTGCTGAATAGTGTTCCAGGGTATGAATATACCACAGTTTAGTTCACCATTCACCTGCTGAGGAACATCTTGGTCCCCTCTAGTTTGGGGCTGTTACAAACAGAGCTGCTGTGAATATCTGTGTACAAAACTTGGTGTGAATGGTTTCCATTTCTCTGAGATAATGTATTTTTATGATGGATCAATGTCAGGGATCTCCCTCAGCTTTGCTGAATTAATATTTCCTTTAATATCACTTTTTTCCATGAAAATAACATGTAGCTTTTGTGTCCTATCTCATCAGTCATGAAAATAATACCACAGATCTATAACTGAGGATTCTTAGTTACAAATGAGAGACATTGATTTCCCTGAATAACACAGAAAGGAAATATATTGAAAGGTTTTAGAGTAGCTCCCAGAATCAGCAAGTAGAAGAACTAAGTTCCTAAAAAGGGCAGGGACAAGAAATGCCACGCCATACCCAGGACCACGGCAAAAACCTAACAGAAGAAAGATGACAAAGGCACTACTCTGGTAACAGTTGACTCTGTATTTAACACCACTGCCCAGGGCTCTTCTGCAAGCCACTGGACAGTGTTTCCACCGACACCACTTAACATTCTTACAAATTGGATTATGCTGTTGACACTGCCACAACTGCCAAAATGGATCTGCCGTTATCATTAGTACACAACTATGTGCATATTCTACACATCCTACAGAATGCCCCCTCAAAATCTGGAATCCCAGAGAAAATAGTGTACTGAATTTATGGTACCTTTTCTCATTAACAATTGAATTGATAGCTTTAAATTTAGGGCCACTTTACTGAAAAGGTATCAGCAGATTGAAGAAAAACATAATGGGCATATTGTATAAAAGCACAATTTACCTATTACATTAAAAACAAGTTCATTCTATAATTTTAAAAGAGAAGAAGAAAATAATAAAGGTTGGTAAAAAGAGAATGTGGGGAAACTGGAGCTTTCATGCACAGCTGGAGGGAATGAAAAATGGAGCAGCTGCTTTGGAAAGTGGTCTGGAAGTTCTCCAAATGGTTAAAAAGAATTTCCACATGACCCAGCAATCCTACACCTAGTTACAAACCCAAGAAAAGTAAAACATACAGCCACGCAAAAACTAATGCATGAGGGTTCATAGCAGCATTATTCAAAGAGCCAAAAAACAGAAACAACCCAGATCAGATATTCACCAACTGATACAAATCTGGCATTCCATGCAATCAGAATATTAGTCAGCAAACAAAAGAATGAAGTATTGACTCATGCTACAACATGGACAGACCACAAAATCATTAGGCTAAGTGAAAGACGTCCATCACAAATGACCGCATAGCCCATGATCCTATTTATATGAACTATCCAGAACAGACAAATCTATAGAAAATAAGGCTGTTTGCCTATAACTGGGTAGTGAGAGCAAGATGGGAAGTGAAATTAGAGTATGTTGATGGTTGCACAACTCTTTAAATCCACTAAAAAATCACTGAATTGTGCATATTAAATAGGTGAATTTTATAGTATGTAAATTATATATATATCAATAAAGCTATGAAAAATAAGTTCATTCTGTCCTCTGCTTTTTGAGCACACTCTATAATTTCCTCTCTATACATTATACACATACCAATAAACAGATTAATAGCTACTGATATTTGTATATTTAGCCTCATGTTTATTGGCCATCTTATTCACAGAGATTGTAATAAGACATCAACGAGGCCATCATAACATTTTGAAAGTTTCAAAAACTGATTCATCCACCTGCCCCTTGGATCCCCTTACCTCTTACTCTCAACGACCTTTTGCCCCATTATATGTATTGCCTTGACATATTAAAGATGGTGATCAGTGTATTCTCATGGTCTATTCTCCACTTCCAGACCTCCCAGTAATTTCTGGCCCTTTTCTGACCCTACCACTCTGCTGAAACGCTTCTACTTCCTCTAAATTGACAAAGTACTCTCATTTTTCTTTACACCTCTGCATTACTTAACATGTTAATCACTCCCGTCTTCATCACTTCCCGTGGCTTCCTAACACCCACCCACTTGTCTTTTTCCTGTTCTCAGACTAACCCTCCCCGAGCACATCTTCACTTTTCTCCCCTACTTCTTAAGTGCAGGGGTTCCCAAGGGCGTGAGTCTTAGTTTTCCTCCCTCCTGCGGTCCAGTCTTTCCAGATGATCCCATTCACGCCAGGTCTTCAAGTCACACCCACCGATCCATTAACACACTCGTTAGTCTATACCGGCAGATGTCAGAGATACTAGAGGTTCTAAGTCCCTGCAACAGAGTATCACAACAAAGTGAGGCACATGAGTATTTTGGCTTCCCAGAGCATCTACACTATACTGTAGTCTATTAAGTGTTCAATTGCATGTTTTAAAAAAGAACATACATACCTTAATGAAAAAATACTTCTCTGCTAAAAAATGCTAACCATCACCTGAGCCTCCAGTGAGTCATAATCTTTTTGTAATAGTAACACCAAAGATCACTGATCACAGATACCCAAAACAAGTATAATAGTAACGAACGAGTTTGAAATATTGTGAGAATTACCAAGAAGTGACACAGAGACATGAAGTGAGAAAATGCTGTTGGGAAAATGGTGCCAACAGACTTGCTCGACATAGGGTAGCCACAGATCTTCCATTTGTGAAAAACATGATACCTGTAAAGAACAGTAAAACAACATATGCTTATATCTGCCCAAGTCTATTCTGTAGTACAAACCAGAATTACAAGTAATCATAAAAACTGGAGCCACAATCACAAATACACCTGGTAGGCCATGTTCTATATGCTTTCCATAGAATGACTATAACACCCAATTTTCATGGGGACAATATATGGTGTATAAACTTTGTCCATTTGATAGATGAAGACACTGAAGTTCAGAAAATTCAGTAATTTATCCACAGGTACACAGATTTTAAGTGACGGGGTTGGGATTTATACCTGGTCATTGTCTCTAGAGCCACAGCTAAAACGTTATGTTGGCCTCCAAACCTGTATTTCAAATGGTTTAGTGAGCTCATCAGGGTTCCCCGGGTACTTTGAAACTAACATAGGAAACGTGTTCTCCTAAAAACCTGTCCTCCCTATTAAATCCCTTAATGGCACACACAGTCATCTTAACAGGAACCTTGGGTTTTATTCTCAACTCCTATCTCTGCCGCAAGCCCCGCATCTAAAACATTCCAATTGATTCTACCTGCTACCTATGCATTCAGTCTCACCACTGCTCTCCACCTGTAATACCCGTTTCTTGTTTCCGGGTCCTCACCATCTAGCCCCTGGACTACTGAAAGTCTTCCTAAAGACTGCTTCCTTATCCCAATCTTCCTTATACTGTGGTCAAGGAATAATTTTGCTGAAATCCTTGCTTAATGATGTGGTTACCTAGAGGGTTAAGTCGAATCTCTTGCACTGCACACACCTCTGTCTTACCACTCCACCTCTGTCCACTCCCTTTCGGTCTACGTTCTCATTATTTTGAAGTGCTTGTGCTTTCGAGAAAGACTTATTTTTCTCAGCCTCATCTGTGTTTTTGCACTCACTGGTCCTTCCAGATTATTTCAGGCCGTCTCCTGGGGAAAGCTTTTTCTGACCACAGAATGCTCTGATTAACCCCTCACTCCCACTGTGCTCCTCTTCATCTGAGAACTCTTTTATGTGGGAGAGGCAGCCTGAGCTTTGAAGCCGTATACACCTGCCCTGGGAACCCATTTTCTATATTCGAGATCTTGAAGAATTAACTTCAACAATCTGACTTCCAGCTTTCACATCTATAAAATGATTGCACTGACACCTACATCAAAATTGTGTTGTGAAGATACCGTTAATATAAATAGTCTCTCCAAAAATGCTAGATATCATTGTAGTCTTCTAACAAACTAGACACTACGCTGTACATCTCTCCCACTACTAGGAGTGCAGCTGCTTACTACTCTTCTCTCCAGTCCTTTGCATAAGAGGTGCTTAATTTTGTTTCCACACACAAATGAAGCTTTGCTATCAATGGCTTCAATTTACAGGTATTCATAAATATACATTTATGCACAAATATAAATATCCAGTTATCCAAAATGCTAACATTTATGTTAGCTTTTATGTGCTTTCTATTATAATTACATATCTTTATTCTTAAAATGCTAAAATCTGAATTATCAAATGCTTAGACATGGTTGATACACACAAGCCCACCATACCTAGGTTTGTTCCAAAGTGAAAGAAGAACAAGCACAAATGGCAGAGGGTAGAGTGACCAAGGAGACTGGAGGAAAGCGAAGAAGATCATCAAGGCAGGAGAATTCTGAATCGCAGGGAGTGTATGGACAGGCTAGCAGAAGCCTGGATAGAATGGGCTGGAGGAGGACTCCAGCCATGGGATCTCGAGGAGGACCAGATGCTGACACCAGCTGTCTTACTCCTCTGTGGACAGTGCGCTGTGAAAGGAGGCTGGAAGCAGAAAGATGAGCCAAGATGCTATTGCAGTGGTCGCAGGAAGAAACAGTGCAGAGATGAAACGTTCTTAATAATAGTGCGCAGCTTTTCTATCACCATATTGGACTCACTTCGCTGTTTTCTTCAGAGCGTTAAATTTTCTGTTCATTACTTCATTTGTCAACCAATGTTTCAGGAATGTCTACCGTGTGTCGGGCACCATTATAGACACTACAGACAGAGCAGGAGACAAAGAGAGAAAAACAAGTGACCTTTTGGAACTTTCATTCTCCTGGGGTTGGGAGCAGGGGAGACAAAGAACCGAGCAAACGAGTGAAATCAATAGTATACTGGAGAGTGACAAATTCTAGTTGGAAGGATAGAAAGAGCCACGGTGGGTGAAGTACTGGAACTGAAACAGGCTGAACAGGGACGTCCTCCCCGAGAAGGTGATCCTGCCTCAGGATTTGATTGGAGGTAAAAACCAAGTCACGATGACACCTTGGGAAAGAACATGCTGAATTGGCAAATGCAGAGAAAAACTGCAAACTATTCTAGTCTGAGTTTACGCAGGTGATTTTGCAGGGTGATCATCTGAGTTCTTTGACGGTCCCCAAATCACCACACTCTGTGGCCCAAAACTCAGAGCAGTGAGACAGGAGAGCCCGGGCTCACACTTCAAAACACGCCTCACTGACGGCTAGTCTCCTCCGTCAACACTCAGCTTCCTTCCACGACTCCATCCTGTCTTTCTATCACACTGACTTTAAGAAGAAGCTGTAAGTAATAAAATTTCCATCTTCAAAGGACATTCGTAAATCAGCTTTTTTTTTTTAACAATCAATTTTATTTATTTATTTATTTATTTAT
>NC_041233.1:118645750-118653051 GCF_002837175.3 Physeter macrocephalus | reverse complement strand
AAAAAAAAAAAAAAATTTAAAGAAAAAATAAGAAAAGAAAAAGAAAGATGGGACTAAATAGAAAACTTAAAATGGATCTACCTGATTTCCTGATGACTAGAAATAGTAGACTTTGAAGATGGAAGTAGATGGACATATAAACAAGATAAAGACCCCACTTCAATAACCTGTATATCAGTGTTTCTTAATCAGTGGAGCCTTGATTCTCTTTGAGAATGATATATAAACGTATGTATGTGTCCATGCCCTAAAATAATCCTGAACCTAGATTTTTGCTTACTTATTTTATTGCAATTAGAAAGCTATTTCTTCACATGGAGAGAATTCATAAGCAATTGTTTTTCTCTTTTTAATTTTTCACGCAATTAACTATTTGCTTCTTCTTGAAAATAAATTATAAATTTTGCAAGTAAAATTGCAAAAAAAAGCCCACAGATTTTATTTCTGCACAAAAAATAGATTTCTGTGAGATTCCATATTTCATTTCCCCAAAAAAGAAGCTAAAATGTTCAAATCTTAGACTTAGCCTTGATAAAATATATGCCATATATATGGTATTTGGTATTCATACATATAGTAATTTTTTATTACAAAACTTACAGACTACATGATGGATTGTCTCCCCCAGTCTCACTCTCAAGAGACGACTATTATTAATGTTCTGTGGTATCATATGACAAATTTGTACCTAGGCGGCAAAAATACCTGGTGTTTTTAAATAAAACTGGAATCGTCTTCTTCAACGGTACTGTAACATTCATTGTTTAACAATATACTATCTAATCGTTTTGGCCTTTTCGTATTGATATATGAGTTAGAAAACCCTGACTATAAAATCCATGTAATTAAAAAAAAAACCAAAAATACAAAGCTGAAGTTGCCATTGGTGACACTGCTGGAGGCTCCACATTGAATGCTGTGACCCACTATTATCCTTGTCTTCAATTGAAGGAAATCATCTGCGGCAAATTCTTCCTCACTGCTCCTACCTGTGTCAGCAAGAAAGGATTCTGAATGTATATTTCATATTTAAGGTCATCTACGAATCTATGTTCAGAATGGTCTGCAGCGTTTTAAGGTATTTCTAGAGTTTCCAGTCGATAAACACTGCTGTACTCGTTTTCAGTTGCACATTCCAGCTGTACTCATTTTCATCGTGGTCCACATGAGGCTTAACTTTTCAAACACTGGGAAATTTGAACTGACATCTGCCTCTGATGTCTTCTTGCACAACGGCTCTCACCTCTGTTTTCAGCATCGTTATGATGACCACACAGCCTTAAATAAACATGATTTTTTTTATTATTTACCCAAATGACTCATACATTATTCAGGCCAAATTTATTCTCCTTACGTTGGCCTGAGAATTATGCTGTATTTTTTTTTGTTCTAAAAAAACAACCCACCAGTTTTGCCTGAATTTTAACCAGGTGCTCCTACATGCTTGCAAGAAAGCTTTAGATATACTATCATATTTTCATTTCTTAGCAGAACCCTTCAGAAGGTCCTAACATTAATTGCCTTGACAAAGTTCAGGACTGCAAGAAAATACTTTTAAGAATTTTTGTCAGAATCTCTGATGACAGAGCAGCTCATGAAAAATCATGATTCAGAGCTGTGGTTTTCTTTAGCAAATAACAAAAATCAGATAGGATGTCAAGTCTATAATGGTTTCCACTGCACACAACAGTCTTGAGATTTTTCTTTCAAATGATGTTTTCATCAGTAAAGTAATATTTCTATTTTTTTAAAAAAAATCAATGGTCTCTGAAGTTTTCAAAATGGGCTCCTCCAAAATTTCATTGATTGTGCCAGGATGCACATAACTGATAGATGTTATTAGTTCTTTCATTTACTTATTAAAGGGAAATCGTGTAGCTTTCATTTCTCTTTGATATTCAAAATATTCAATGAAATGTCAGTGATCTAGGATGAATGTTACAGTTTGAAGGAAGCTTTTCAAAAATTTTTTCTTTATCTGTCTCACCCCTAAGGGGCCAGGGAGCTGTATTATTTCTAGGGCACCAAGAAACCAAGGTATCTCAAATTGCTTGTGGTTAAAAAACAAAACAAAACAAGGTAATGCCATAAGCAATTCTGCATGAAGCATAATGGTATGTCTTTTTGTTTTGGAAAATCCACATATCAAAACAATAAGGTTCTAGTCATTTTAGATCAGGTCTTTTTTTTCCATAAGAAAGTACATATCTTTCAATGCACTCTTTCATTAAACATTTTACCTTGAGATAATTAAAGATGGACATAGAGTTATAAGGAATAATAGAGAGAAATCCTATGCATCTTTACCCAGTTTCCCCCAGTGGTAACATCTTGCAAAACTGTAGGGCAAATAACAACCAGGATATTGATATCAACACAGTCAAGATACAGAACGTTTTCCTCACCATACGGATTCCTCCCCTGCCCTATTCCTCCTTCCTGAGCCCTGGCAACTACTAAACTGTTCCCCATTTCTAGAATTTTTTCATTTCAAAAATGTTATATGATGGAATCACCCAGTATGTAACATTTTGGGAACCAGCTTTTTTTTTTCATCCAATGCAATTCCCTGGAGATTGAGTCAAGCTGTTGTGTGTTTTAATAGTCTGTTCCTTTTTTACTGCTGAATAGTGTTCCAGGGTATGAATATACCACAGTTTAGTTCACCATTCACCTGCTGAGGAACATCTTGGTCCCCTCTAGTTTGGGGCTGTTACAAACAGAGCTGCTGTGAATATCTGTGTACAAAACTTGGTGTGAATGGTTTCCATTTCTCTGAGATAATGTATTTTTATGATGGATCAATGTCAGGGATCTCCCTCAGCTTTGCTGAATTAATATTTCCTTTAATATCACTTTTTTCCATGAAAATAACATGTAGCTTTTGTGTCCTATCTCATCAGTCATGAAAATAATACCACAGATCTATAACTGAGGATTCTTAGTTACAAATGAGAGACATTGATTTCCCTGAATAACACAGAAAGGAAATATATTGAAAGGTTTTAGAGTAGCTCCCAGAATCAGCAAGTAGAAGAACTAGGTTCCTAAAAAGGGCAGGGACAAGAAATGCCACGCCATACCCAGGACCACGGCAAAAACCTAACAGAAGAAAGATGACAAAGGCACTACTCTGGTAACAGTTGACTCTGTATTTAACACCACTGCCCAGGGCTCTTCTGCAAGCCACTGGACAGTATTTCCACCGACACCACTTAACATTCTTACAAATTGGATTATGCTGTTGACACTGCCACAACTGCCAAAATGGATCTGCCGTTATCATTAGTACACAACTATGTGCATATTCTACACATCCTACAGAATGCCCCCTCAAAATCTGGAATCCCAGAGAAAATAGTGTACTGAATTTATGGTACCTTTTCTCATTAACAATTGAATTGATAGCTTTAAATTTAGGGCCACTTTACTGAAAAGGTATCAGCAGATTGAAGAAAAACATAATGGGCATATTGTATAAAAGCACAATTTACCTATTACATTAAAAACAAGTTCATTCTATAATTTTAAAAGAGAAGAAGAAAATAATAAAGGTTGGTAAAAAGAGAATGTGGGGAAACTGGAGCTTTCATGCACAGCTGGAGGGAATGAAAAATGGAGCAGCTGCTTTGGAAAGTGGTCTGGAAGTTCTCCAAATGGTTAAAAAGAATTTCCACATGACCCAGCAATCCTACACCTAGTTACAAACCCAAGAAAAGTAAAACATACAGCCACGCAAAAACTAATGCATGAGGGTTCATAGCAGCATTATTCAAAGAGCCAAAAAACAGAAACAACCCAGATCAGATATTCACCAACTGATACAAATCTGGCATTCCATGCAATCAGAATATTAGTCAGCAAACAAAAGAATGAAGTATTGACTCATGCTACAACATGGACAGACCACAAAATCATTAGGCTAAGTGAAAGACGTCCATCACAAATGACCGCATAGCCCATGATCCTATTTATATGAACTATCCAGAACAGACAAATCTATAGAAAATAAGGCTGTTTGCCTATAACTGGGTAGTGAGAGCAAGATGGGAAGTGAAATTAGAGTATGTTGATGGTTGCACAACTCTTTAAATCCACTAAAAAATCACTGAATTGTGCATATTAAATAGGTGAATTTTATAGTATGTAAATTATATATATATCAATAAAGCTATGAAAAATAAGTTCATTCTGTCCTCTGCTTTTTGAGCACACTCTATAATTTCCTCTCTATACATTATACACATACCAATAAACAGATTAATAGTTACTGATATTTGTATATTTAGCCTCATGTTTATTGGCCATCTTATTCACAGAGATTGTAGTAAGACATCAACGAGGCCATCATAACATTTTGAAAGTTTCAAAAACTGATTCATCCACCTGCCCCTTGGATCCCCTTACCTCTTACTCTCAACGACCTTTTGCCCCATTATATGTATTGCCTTGATATATTAAAGATGGCGATCAGTGTATTCTCATGGTCTATTCTCCACTTCCAGACCTCCCAGTAATTTCTGGCCCTTTTCTGACCCTACCATTCTGCTGAAACGCTTCTACTTCCTCTAAATTGACAAAGTACTCTCATTTTTCTTTACACCTCTGCATTACTTAACATGTTAATCACTCCCGTCTTCATCACTTCCCGTGGCTTCCTAACACCCACCCACTTGTCTTTTTCCTGTTCTCAGACTAACCCTCCCCGAGCACATCTTCACTTTTCTCCCCTACTTCTTAAGTGCAGGGGTTCCCAAGGGCGTGAGTCTTAGTTTTCCTCCCTCCTGCGGTCCAGTCTTTCCAGATGATCCCATTCACGCCAGGTCTTCAAGTCACACCCACCGATCCATTAACACACTCGTTAGTCTATACCGGCAGATGTCAGAGATACTAGAGGTTCTAAGTCCCTGCAACAGAGTATCACAACAAAGTGAGGCACATGAGTATTTTGGCTTCCCAGAGCATCTACACTATACTGTAGTCTATTAAGTGTTCAATTGCATGTTTTAAAAAAGAACATACATACCTTAATGAAAAAATACTTCTCTGCTAAAAAATGCTAACCATCACCTGAGCCTCCAGTGAGTCATAATCTTTTTGTAATAGTAACACCAAAGATCACTGATCACAGATACCCAAAACAAGTATAATAGTAACGAACGAGTTTGAAATATTGTGAGAATTACCAAGAAGTGACACAGAGACATGAAGTGAGAAAATGCTGTTGGGAAAATGGTGCCAACAGACTTGCTCGACATAGGGTAGCCACAGATCTTCCATTTGTGAAAAACATGATACCTGTAAAGAACAGTAAAACAACATATGCTTATATCTGCCCAAGTCTATTCTGTAGTACAAACCAGAATTACAAGTAATCATAAAAACTGGAGCCACAATCACAAATACACCTGGTAGGCCATGTTCTATATGCTTTCCATAGAATGACTATAACACCCAATTTTCATGGGGACAATATATGGTGTATAAACTTTGTCCATTTGATAGATGAAGACACTGAAGTTCAGAAAATTCAGTAATTTATCCACAGGTACACAGATTTTAAGTGACGGGGTTGGGATTTATACCTGGTCATTGTCTCTAGAGCCACAGCTAAAACGTTATGTTGGCCTCCAAACCTGTATTTCAAATGGTTTAGTGAGCTCATCAGGGTTCCCCGGGTACTTTGAAACTAACATAGGAAACGTGTTCTCCTAAAAACCTGTCCTCCCTATTAAATCCCTTAATGGCACACACAGTCATCTTAACAGGAACCTTGGGTTTTATTCTCAACTCCTATCTCTGCCGCAAGCCCCGCATCTAAAACATTCCAATTGATTCTACCTGCTACCTATGCATTCAGTCTCACCACTGCTCTCCACCTGTAATACCCGTTTCTTGTTTCCGGGTCCTCACCATCTAGCCCCTGGACTACTGAAAGTCTTCCTAAAGACTGCTTCCTTATCCCAATCTTCCTTATACTGTGGTCAAGGAATAATTTTGCTGAAATCCTTGCTTAATGATGTGGTTACCTAGAGGGTTAAGTCGAATCTCTTGCACTGCACACACCTCTGTCTTACCACTCCACCTCTGTCCACTCCCTTTCGGTCTACGTTCTCATTATTTTGAAGTGCTTGTGCTTTCGAGAAAGACTTATTTTTCTCAGCCTCATCTGTGTTTTTGCACTCACTGGTCCTTCCAGATTATTTCAGGCCGTCTCCTGGGGAAAGCTTTTTCTGACCACAGAATGCTCTGATTAACCCCTCACTCCCACTGTGCTCCTCTTCATCTGAGAACTCTTTTATGTGGGAGAGGCAGCCTGAGCTTTGAAGCCGTATACACCTGCCCTGGGAACCCATTTTCTATATTCGAGATCTTGAAGAATTAACTTCAACAATCTGACTTCCAGCTTTCACATCTATAAAATGATTGCACTGACACCTACATCAAAATTGTGTTGTGAAGATACCGTTAATATAAATAGTCTCTCCAAAAATGCTAGATATCATTGTAGTCTTCTAACAAACTAGACACTACGCTGTACATCTCTCCCACTACTAGGAGTGCAGCTGCTTACTACTCTTCTCTCCAGTCCTTTGCATAAGAGGTGCTTAATTTTGTTTCCACACACAAATGAAGCTTTGCTATCAATGGCTTCAATTTACAGGTATTCATAAATATACATTTATGCACAAATATAAATATCCAGTTATCCAAAATGCTAACATTTATGTTAGCTTTTATGTGCTTTCTATTATAATTACATATCTTTATTCTTAAAATGCTAAAATCTGAATTATCAAATGCTTAGACATGGTTGATACACACAAGCCCACCATACCTAGGTTTGTTCCAAAGTGAAAGAAGAACAAGCGCAAATGGCAGAGGGTAGAGTGACCAAGGAGACTGGAGGAAAGCGAAGAAGATCATCAAGGCAGGAGAATTCTGAATCGCAGGGAGTGTATGGACAGGCTAGCAGAAGCCTGGATAGAATGGGCTGGAGGAGGACTCCAGCCATGGGATCTCGAGGAGGACCAGATGCTGACACCAGCTGTCTTACTCCTCTGTGGACAGTGCGCTGTGAAAGGAGGCTGGAAGCAGAAAGATGAGCCAAGATGCTATTGCAGTGGTCGCAGGAAGAAACAGTGCAGAGATGAAACGTTCTTAATAATAGTGCGCAGCTTTTCTATCACCATATTGGACTCACTTCGCTGTTTTCTTCAGAGCGTTAAATTTTCTGTTCATTACTTCATTTGTCAACCAATGTTTCAGGAATGTCTACCGTGTGTCGGGCACCATTATAG
>NC_041233.1:118643371-118645059 GCF_002837175.3 Physeter macrocephalus | reverse complement strand
TGTCCCCTGCATCGGCAGGCGGATTCTCAACCACTGCCCCACCAGGGAAGCCCCAGTAAATCGGCTTATACAAAAAAACCCAGTGTGTGCTCCAACTCTGGATCCTTCAAGATTATAGGAAAGGGAACAGTTTGAGAGGTTAGAAGAATCACAGCTCTGAAGGCAGGCAAAACCAGGAGAAAATAACCCCCTGGAATGGAACATACCTCACAAACAAGTCCATTCGCTTTGGTCAGGTGACCACTGTCACTGTTTCTTCTGCTAGCTGTGGCTATCACTCTATGAGGTGAGGGTTGTATTTCACAGAGAACTATGGTTTCTGCCGAGAACCAGGGCCATCTAACCAGTCGCCAGAATCTCTAGCCTTGTTCTTGCATGATTCCTGGACAAGGCAAATTCCTATAGATGCCGCTGTTCCTACACGTGCTGCTGCCACCTCCCTGCAGATATTCTACTGGGCATTGCTTTCTGCATTAGCAATTTGCAGGGCACAGCAGCTCTCTGCCCGGGACCATCGCTAAACACCTGACTGTACAGAGCCCATGACCTCTTCTGCTTTTGGTGTTCTGGGGCTGCCACTCATTACCTGAATCATTAATGCCTTTAGGTTACTTACTTACACAGAAGCCTTTAGATAACTTACTGAGAAAGACCTTGTGATCACTAATTTTAAGAGCCACCTTGACTGGGCTAAAAGATGCCCAGAGAGCTGATAACACATTATTTCTGAGTATGCCTGTGAGGATGTTTCTGGAAGAGAGTGGCATTTGACTCAGCAGACGGAGTAAAGAGATCCACCCTCACCAATGTGGGTAGGCATCGTCTCACCCCTTGAGAGCCCCAACAGAACAAAAAAGCAGAGAGAGGCTCAATTCTCCCCGGCTAGTCTCCTCCGTCAACACTCAGCTTCCTTCCACGACTCCATCCTGTCTTTCTATCACACTGACTTTAAGAAGAAGCTGTAAGTAATAAAATTTCCATCTTCAAAGGACATTCGTAAATCAGCTTTTTTTTTTAACAATCAATTTTATTTATTTATTTATTTATTTATTTATTTATGGCTGCGTTGGGTCGCGCAAATATAAATATCCAGTTATCCAAAATGCTAACGTTTATGTTAGCTTATATGTGCTTTCTATTATAATTACATATCTTTATTCTTAAAATGCTAAAATCTGAATTATCAAATGCTTAGACATGGTTGATACACACAAGCCCACCATACCTAGGTTTGTTCCAAAGTGAAAGAAGAACAAGCACAAATGGCAGAGGGTAGAGTGACCAAGGAGACTGGAGGAAAGCGAAGAAGATCATCAAGGCAGGAGAATTCTGAATCGCAGGGAGTGTATGGACAGGCTAGCAGAAGCCTGGATAGAATGGGCTGGAGGAGGACTCCAGCCATGGGATCTCAAGGAGGACCAGATGCTGACACCAGCTGTCTTACTCCTCTGTGGACAGTGCGCTGTGAAAGGAGGCTGGAAGCAGAAAGATGAGCCAAGATGCTATTGCAGTGGTCGCAGGAAGAAACAGTGCAGAGATGAAACGTTCTTAATAATAGTGCGCAGCTTTTCTATCACCATATTGGACTCACTTCGCTGTTTTCTTCAGAGCGTTAAATTTTCTGTTCATTACTTCATTTGTCAACCAATGTTTCAGGAATGTCTACCGTGTGTCGGGCACCATTATAG
>NC_041233.1:118638564-118642698 GCF_002837175.3 Physeter macrocephalus | reverse complement strand
TGTCCCCTGCATCGGCAGGCGGATTCTCAACCACTGCCCCACCAGGGAAGCCCCAGTAAATCGGCTTATACAAAAAAACCCAGTGTGTGCTCCAACTCTGGATCCTTCAAGATTATAGGAAAGGGAACAGTTTGAGAGGTTAGAAGAATCACAGCTCTGAAGGCAGGCAAAACCAGGAGAAAATAACCCCCTGGAATGGAACATACCTCACAAACAAGTCCATTCGCTTTGGTCAGGTGACCACTGTCACTGTTTCTTCTGCTAGCTGTGGCTATCACTCTATGAGGTGAGGGTTGTATTTCACAGAGAACTATGGTTTCTGCCGAGAACCAGGGCCATCTAACCAGTCGCCAGAATCTCTAGCCTTGTTCTTGCATGATTCCTGGACAAGGCAAATTCCTATAGATGCCGCTGTTCCTACACGTGCTGCTGCCACCTCCCTGCAGATATTCTACTGGGCATTGCTTTCTGCATTAGCAATTTGCAGGGCACAGCAGCTCTCTGCCCGGGACCATCGCTAAACACCTGACTGTACAGAGCCCATGACCTCTTCTGCTTTTGGTGTTCTGGGGCTGCCACTCATTATCTGAATCATTAATGCCTTTAGGTTACTTACTTACACAGAAGCCTTTAGATAACTTACTGAGAAAGACCTTGTGATCACTAATTTTAAGAGCCACCTTGACTGGGCTAAAAGATGCCCAGAGAGCTGATAACACATTATTTCTGAGTATGCCTGTGAGGATGTTTCTGGAAGAGAGTGGCATTTGACTCAGCAGACGGAGTAAAGAGATCCACCCTCACCAATGTGGGTAGGCATCGTCTCACCCCTTGAGAGCCCCAACAGAACAAAAAAGCAGAGAGAGGCTCAATTCTCCCTCTTTGGTGGAACTGGGATGTCCACCTTCCCCTGCGCTAGGACATTGGCACTCATGGGTCTTGGGTTTTCAGACTCTGGAACGGAGACACCAGTGGCCCCATGGTTCTCAGGCCTTTGGATTAGAACTAAATTACTCCACTGGCTTTCCTGGTTCCCCGTCATGAAGAAGTAGATCCTCAATCTCCATAACCATGTGAGCTAACCCCTATAAAAATTCTCTTGAGAGAGATATATATGTATATATGCATGTATCTCCTATTAGTTCTATTTTTAGGTAACCCATTGGTTCTATTTCTTTGGAGAATCCTGATTAACACAAACCTATTCTGTCCTCTTTCCAGTATATTATTTTAGAGACATTTCAAAGTTATATTAGTTGCATCCTAATATTTCACGAAGTTCATAAAAGTGTAATTTCAATTGTTACTTACAGTTCTCTGTGAACTTCATGCCACAGGTGGCTCATCCATGAAATAAATACAATTGTCAGTCGCCAGGCCACATTGAGAATTCTACCTCCCTCTGAAAACTCAGACTTCCTCTCTGAGCCAACCTCTTTATGCCTGGGGCTTTATTCCTACACAAAGATTTATCCTAAGATAAATAAATCAGTCTTCATGCAAATGATTTTCCTGTTGGCCCACCCTGCTTGTGTGTTAGACATTTCCTAATGTAGCACCACTTAATACAGACTCAAACTGAAATCCCTGTTGCAGATAAACGGAGGAGAAACGATAAATAAACAGGTATTTGTTTTGTATACCAAATAAAAGTATATATTTGAAAGATCTATAATCCACAAAAGCGATTACTAACGGAAAGTAGCAATGACGACGTGAGTGCCTACTGGCTTCTCCATCTTCTTTCCACCTTGTTGCTCCAGGACAAATGCTAAGGGCTCAGGACTAAATGAATCACGTTCCTAGTCGGATCAGATTTTCGTGTAGGCACATCATCTAGAGACTCTTCCTCTCTCCACCGCATCCTGAGCACCCAGTGCATTCCGATGCTTAACACTGAGCTTTTACTTTCGTCTTCATCCCAAGTTTCTACTGTAACTACTTCACGCTTCCACCCCTTCAGTTTTCTTAGTTCTGTATCTGGAAAGTATTATGCACTCAATAAATGGTCACTGAATGAATAATATATGACTTAAAACAAATAAAAGACTAGATAATTCAAATATAAAGAGAGCGCTCATTAATGAATTTGCGATCTCTTCTTTACTACAGCTGTCAGCCTTCCAGCCTTAGCCAGGGCGTTCGGATTTTATCTGAATAGCTGCTGCAGTTTATCATGTCCTCCAGATATTGTAAAATGTCAGTGTGGTTTTTATCGTGTGATGTTATGAAAAAAATGAAATAAAATATCACTAATTTCTACTTCATTAAATTTGGGATTTGTGATCATTTAACATGCTCTGGCCTAAAGGATACCTTTAATCATATAATAAACAAGTGAGTAGCTTAAAGTACATAACAGGAGGAATGGCAAAACCCCTTGGAAAAAGCACATTGTTCTTACACCAGCTGCTGATAGTATAAGTAAAATTAGGTTGAGTATCTCTACTGCGAAGCACGTTCTGCTTAACAACTGAAACAAAAAACCCACAAAAAACAGAACCAAAAAAACCCCATACTTTTCTTTTTAAATTAGGCTTTTCATTTAATCATAACAGATATTTCATTTATTCCTAATAGTCTTTTATATAATCATAAAAATTACGTGCTGGATGGGGCACCGCAAATGATGTCATGCAAACTCTCATTTGTAGACGTGGAAACTGAGGCCAATTGAGGTAATTTACTGGCACTCCCAACGTGACATATCCAACTGATGTGTCAGCCTGGCCTTCACATCTCAGATGTATCGTGTATCAAGTATCACTACCGTCCCATGATACTTCTGTCGTTCTTTCTTCTAATTAAAACAAATTAATGAAGTTTTACTACCGTCACAGCACTTTCTGGAAAAAAAAACTTGTTGGCCTCTGTTTCATAAACTATAAAATAAAGGCAGACTAGCTGGTCAGCTCTAAAATTGTATCAGATGCTAAAACTAAATAATCTGCTTTCTCTGAACAATTTTTTGTAACTTCCTTAAGGAATATTCATTTTCTGTCATATACTGCAGGTATCAGGCTATATTACATATCTTGTACAAGACTATAATTACTCTGAAGGCAAGGACTCCCTTAGACAATCATTAAGCATTTGTAGAAAATGATGCAAAGATCATAAAACGTTTTTTGAGCTGAGAAACTAAGTTAAGAAAAAAATGCTATGATTTCAAGTCTCAAATATTTCATTGGGTCTAATGAAAACAGATATTTTTTTCCCCTATTATGCATTGTTCACATTATCTTAAATTGAGGTCTATATTTAAAGAATTAAATAACCTCGTATGTACTAATGGGGAATTAAATGTTTTGCTTCACAGGCTCCGGAAGTGCAGGCTCAGCGGCCATGGCTCACGGGCCCAGCCGCTCCGCGGCACGAGGGATCTTCCCGGACCGGGGCACGAACCCGCGTCCCTTGCATCGGCAGGCGGACTCTCAACCACTGCGACACCAGTGAAGCCCTTGCTTCAGCTTTTAAAAAACATTTTTATGCACCATTATATCTTCATGTACCTATACATCCCAATGATATTTCTAGTGGAAATATCAATGAAGTTTTAGTCATGGAGTTAAACACTGATTGATTTCAGCTTACTCTCTAATCATATTAAAACCAAAACATATACGTATACATCACAGCGAGTTACTTGAAATATTTTTGTCCTTGTTTGTGGCTAGTTTTCAACAGATATTATTTAAAATTAAGATCAGAGAAAAATGTGTTTTAAAGTTTTAAAACTTATATTCAGTAAAAGCAATGTGAACTATTTTAACTTTGAGATCTGTCATACAACACAAATAGGGTTTCTATACATTTGGCAAGTCAGCTATAGTTAAAATGAAATATTTACCCGCAATCATGAATTATTATTTTGGGGAAGATGGTAAAGAAAAATTCAATTTTGATTTGTGTTTATAGTTTTTATCAAATCACTCCAACAATTACTAATTTTAGAAACAATTTTTTTTTTTTTTTTTTTTTTTTTTTTGTGGTATGCGGGCCTCCCTCTGCTGCGGCCTCTCCCGTTGCGGAGCACAGGCTCCGGACGCGCAGGCCCAGCGGTCATGGCTCACGGGCCCAGCCGCTCCGCGGCACGTGGGATCCTCCCGGACCGGGGCGCGAACCCGGTTCCCC
>NC_041233.1:118604283-118634161 GCF_002837175.3 Physeter macrocephalus | reverse complement strand
TTAGTTGCTCTACGGCATGTGGGATCTTCCTGGGCCAGGGCTCGAACCCATGTCCCCTGCATCGGCAGGCGGATTCTCAACCACTGCCCCACCAGGGAAGCCCCAGTGGCGGATTCTCAACCACTGCCCCACCAGGGAAGCCCCAGTAAATCGGCTTATACAAAAAAACCCAGTGTGTGCTCCAACTCTGGATCCTTCAAGATTATAGGAAAGGGAACAGTTTGAGAGGTTAGAAGAATCACAGCTCTGAAGGCAGGCAAAACCAGGAGAAAATAACCCCCTGGAATGGAACATACCTCACAAACAAGTCCATTCGCTTTGGTCAGGTGACCACTGTCACTGTTTCTTCTGCTAGCTGTGGCTATCACTCTATGAGGTGAGGGTTGTATTTCACAGAGAACTATGGTTTCTGCCGAGAACCAGGGCCATCTAACCAGTCGCCAGAATCTCCAGCCTTGTTCTTGCATGATTCCTGGACAAGGCAAATTCCTATAGATGCCGCTGTTCCTACACGTGCTGCTGCCACCTCCCTGCAGATATTCTACTGGGCATTGCTTTCTGCATTAGCAATTTGCAGGGCACAGCAGCTCTCTGCCCGGGACCATCGCTAAACACCTGACTGTACAGAGCCCATGACCTCTTCTGCTTTTGGTGTTCTGGGGCTGCCACTCATTACCTGAATCATTAATGCCTTTAGGTTACTTACTTACACAGAAGCCTTTAGATAACTTACTGACTCACGGGCCCAGCCGCTCCGCGGCACGAGGGATCTTCCCGGACCGGGGCACGAACCCGCGTCCCTTGCATCGGCAGGCGGACTCTCAACCACTGCGACACCAGTGAAGCCCTTGCTTCAGCTTTTAAAAAACATTTTTATGCACCATTATATCTTCATGTACCTATACATCCCAATGATATTTCTAGTGGAAATATCAATGAAGTTTTAGTCATGGAGTTAAACACTGATTGATTTCAGCTTACTCTCTAATCATATTAAAACCAAAACATATACGTATACATCACAGCGAGTTACTTGAAATATTTTTGTCCTTGTTTGTGGCTAGTTTTCAACAGATATTATTTAAAATTAAGATCAGAGAAAAATGTGTTTTAAAGTTTTAAAACTTATATTCAGTAAAAGCAATGTGAACTATTTTAACTTTGAGATCTGTCATACAACACAAATAGGGTTTCTATACATTTGGCAAGTCAGCTATAGTTAAAATGAAATATTTACCCGCAATCATGAATTATTATTTTGGGGAAGATGGTAAAGAAAAATTCAATTTTGATTTGTGTTTATAGTTTTTATCAAATCACTCCAACAATTACTAATTTTAGAAACAATTTTTTTTTTTTTTTTTTTTTTTTTTTTGTGGTATGCGGGCCTCCCTCTGCTGCGGCCTCTCCCGTTGCGGAGCACAGGCTCCGGACGCGCAGGCCCAGCGGTCATGGCTCACGGGCCCAGCCGCTCCGCGGCACGTGGGATCCTCCCGGACCGGGGCGCGAACCCGGTTCCCCTGCATAGGCAGGCGGACGCGCAACCACTGCGCCACCAGGGAAGCCCTAGAAACAATATTTTTTATGTAACAGAAAATCTTTCAAAACACTAAATTCCTTTTTTTCCTTTGTATGGAATCATTCCCTGAATGCAGGCTACAGGTTGGCACAAAAGATATTTATTGTCTTGAAAAAGTAAAGTCACACAGATGAAGTACCTATGAAATTATGATCTACTGACTGAGCGTTCATAGTTAAATTTAAACTATCTTTGTTAAATTTTGATTCTGAAGCTCTTAAAGTCATGGCACCAATGAGAGCCTGTCAGAGTTACAATTTCCCACCCTGTGGCTACAGAAATGATTGAAGTGGCATTGGGGTCAAGCCTGCGGTTGGTAGAACAGAGCGGGGGCTATCACATCACTCATTTCATCTCAGTGCATTGGCGTGTTTCTAGAAAAGGAAAAACTGCTTTATTGAGCCGTCTCCAGACATGAGTCAAAGCACCTCACATGCTGCCAGCTATTTGCTGGAAACCCCTCCTGTTAGTACTTGAGGTAGAAAAACACCACTGCCTCCCGCTTTTCTTTCCTTCACTTTTAGGTTAATGCAGCATACGTGCAGCACCCTACCTGGCCTTTAAAAATGTTTTTGACATTTATTTTATTTCTTTTTCTATCCTACCATTTCTTTCCTGTTTTTGTCCACTCTTCTGCCTTCTAGCTCCTTCAGTTTCCCAAACCATGAGAAAAGGTGTCAGAATTCATGTAAGCAACGCTTCCCATTTTCTCCACCAAAATTTCTGTCATTCAACCAAGAGAAAGCTTCAACACCTAAGAGAGTCAGGAGAACAAGGAAAATGCTTGTATAATAAGCAGAAACCTATGTAACCCGGTGACTTGTAAAGAGCTCTTTTCTTTATCTTTTCCTTCTGTAAACAAAAAGTCCTAGAGGCTAATCTGCTTAAAGAGTCCATGGGCCCATCTAGGAAGGAAGACCAGACTATCATATTTCTCCCCGAGATTTAATGTTAGAGAACATTGTTAAGTCAGCGTATTTTTTACAAGCAGAAGTAGGAGCAAATATGTAAGCAGACATTAGAAAAATATGGCCACAGAAATAAAACAAATAATTAGTATATAGAAGAGCCTGGGGCCAATGACTGGTCCTGATACAAAGCTGGGTCCTGGGGTAGGAGGCAACTCTGGGTTTAAGAGAGGAAATTATTTCACCCAAGCCTCCTAAGGCAGATTAGTAGCATGGGGGAAGCACTATGTTTATATTTAAGGAATTGAAACATTGGGAATCTAGGTTACCCTTTCTACCAAGCATGCCACGTGAAGAGTAATTCTGAGGGGAAGAAAATAAATGGAAGCTCAGGCCTATTTAAACTTCAAGCATATTTGTTAAACTGGTATAGAACTAAACTGTCTTCCTCTAGTATTAATAAACAAATTTCATAATAAACTCCTTTAACGTCAAGTGTACACTGCACACATCATTGCTGTTTCTTGATTCAAAATTCTCACATCTTAAAAAAAAAGGGGGGGCATGGAATAGATGATTTCCAACCACAATTTTTTTTTTCTCCTGGACTAGTTTGTTGTTCATCTTTTCATGATCTGTAATAACTAAATAATGTGGATTATAAATAAACGATCAGAGTCACACACTCCTTGTATTTCAAAATGAGTTAAATAAAGGCATTTTTGTTTGATAAAACCACTAGTTTGTTTCAAGGACTAGCTTTATGATGTTCTGATTTCAACAGAGGGAATTTTAAATGGCAGACTTGCACCTGATGTTTGAGTTCATATATAGACTTAAAATTTGCAATAATCTTGTACTCTGGAAGTGGAAAGAGATTTGAAAAACCATCCAGTCCAAAACCCATATTTTACAAATAAGAAGAATAAAAATGAGGAAAGTTATAAGAACTTCTCCCAAGCATAGGACAAGTTTAGGAGAGAACCAAGACTAAAATTCAATTTTAAACCAAGATTAAAACTGAATTATTGGGCTTCCCTGGTGGCGCGGTGGTTGCGCGTCCGCCTGCCGATGCAGGGGAACCGGGTTCGCGCCCCGGTCCGGGAGGATCCCACATGCCGCGGAGCGGCTGGGCCCGTGAGCCGTGGCCGCTGAGCCTGCGCGTCTGGAGCCTGTGCTCCGCCCGCGTACCGCAAAAAAAAACAAAAAAAAAAAAACTGAATTATCACCATACTATCTAAGATGTTCCTGAAAAGCTGAATTATTATTTAGGCCCAAAGACACCTGACATATGATTCACAAACTGAAAGCAGAATTTGTACAACTACTTCTAAACAGTACAGGATTAAAAGAAAGACTAGATAAATATTATTTTATGGGAAGCTTGGTATGAGAAGTGACACACAGATGTATATACTGTTTTTGTATGTTTGTTTTGTTTTGTTTCGTTTTTACTGAAGTATAGCTGATTTACAAAATCGTGTGTCAGATGTACAGCATAGCAATTCAGTTATATATATAATATATTCTTCTTCAGATTCTCTTCCCTTATAGGTTATTACAAGATATTGAGCATAATCCCTTGGGGTATACAGTAGCTCCTTGCTGTTTAACTATTTTATATATAGTAGCGTGTATATGTTAATCCCAAACTCCTAATTTATCCCTCTCCCACGCTCTTTCCCCTTTGATAGCCATAAATTTGTTTTCTATGTCTGTAAGTTTCTTCCTGTTTTGGAAATAAGTTCATTTGTATCTTTTACTGTTGATAAGTTGTATTTCTCAAAACTGCTAAGAACTTAATGTTGAAAATTTGAATATTTATTTTCCTAAGCTTTATTTTGTTACATTTTTATAATGCCTTTAACTGCAAAATAAATGTGTCCACTGGTAAAGTAAGGATACATTTTGCTTAAGTACCATGAATGCTGAAAAGTAAAAAAAAAATTTCATAATTAATGTTTAGTTATTAACCATATCCTGTGAGAAAGGGGATAGTACCTCTGCTTGGCATGTTTCTGGGAAAATTACTAAATATAATTAAAAGAAATGCTTTAGGTTCATGGAAAGCTTAAAAACTACCTAAAGGGAAAACTTAAGCAAACGAACAAAAAACCCCAGTTACGCTTTAATTCTTCCTTGCTTTCAGCAAACATATACTAAACGCTGGGAATAAAACATGTAGTGGGACGGGTGTATTCCGACTTCCACACATTGAAAGGGAAGACATAATAGAACATGCGCCCCGGGAAAGGACAGTTACAGGGCGTTAGGAGAGAACACCAGTGACGTGTCTGCCCCCGCAAGCCTGCCAAACAAAGACTGAGGAAGGAGGTGACAGCCTAGGCTCCCCAAAGTCTGCAACAGGTGGAAGGGATGTCTGGGGAAGAGAGATGTTCCACGTAGAAGAATCAGCATGCGCAAAGGCTGAGCAGCTTGAGGAAGGCTAGAATACCGGTGAAAATGGGAAGGTTCCGCCCTGACCAGACTACGTCTACGTGGGATGTGGCAGAGGGAGGCTAATGTTGAGGAAAAGAGCCTTGTGAGCCATAATAGGATCTTCCAGTTTGTTGTCAGAGCAATGGAAAATGCCAAAGAGTTGAAGTTCAAATTAAACTTGGAGAGTTTATCAGCATAAACTAGTGAGAAACAAAAACCAGATGAATAATTGAGGACTGGCTCTGGAGGACTCTTTATGTGCTAGAGGATGACAGAAAAGTGAAGGTAAACGATCACCGGAGGTGTAAAGTCTTCCAGCAATAACTGGACTTCAGGGGGACTTAAAAGGTAAGTGATACATGGCCAGGTAGTAAAGAGGAATTAGAGGATTGTAACAGAAACAGGTAACCCATGAATAAAAGCAGGCACTGTTTGTGATACTGAAATAGAGTCGATTTGGCAAAAACAGTTTTAAGAGAGACAGGATAAATAAGATCCACAGAATCAGCTAAATCATGGAGACAGAAAATAAGAAAGGATAATTTATCTTCAATTTAAAATTCTGATGACTTCTGAGCCATGTAGTACGGGACGGAGGGGATTCCTTCTGGGTCCAGGAAATCCATGCAGAGACTATTTCAGAAACTAAGGCTGGAAATGGCGAGGAACTCTGCTAGGCTTGGACAGGAGGTCTGGCAGAGGTCACAGGATGAACGCCGCAGGCCCGGTGTGGGTGGGGCACAGCTGCGGACCGTACCAGAGCAGGGCGCCTCTGCGTCCCACCCCTGCTCCATCTGCACCCCCAGCATCATCCCCGCCTTGTGCATGCACCTGTGGCTCAGGAGGAACGCTGGCAGGCGGAGTGAGTCCGTCTACAGAAGGCTGATGCATTTGTCTTTGAACATGTTTTTTTCAGTATGTGGCCAATGACATGAATCTCAAGGTCTGAGGAAGGACAAAAAATGGCAAAAACTGAGATCTTATGAACTACAAGAGCCCCAAGGAAGAGGCTATGAAGAAGTAAGTATCGAGTTTTCCTGTTCACCCTTTAATCTTCTGGACAAAAGAGGTAGGATTAGGAGACATGCTGATGACAAATGTAATTTCTCTCAAAGTAATCAAGTTGTTACAGAAAACTGGCCCTTCCTCAATGATACATATCAACACAATTTCAATAAAATTTTGCATCAGCTGCAATAGAACTTAATTATTCTTGAATTGCTTTTACAGTAATAACTCGTCATCATTTTCCATTTATCTTGTCTATTTGATCATTTCTTTCTGCTTATTAATCTCTCCAAAAATGAAGATAACAAAGATATAAAAATAAAGATTAAAAAATGCATGACTTCTTTGAGATCTCATTAAAATTTTGATGAGAAATAAAGATAAAAATTAATCAATTCTCTACTGACTGGTGGAGATTATTCTGAGGTAGAAAAATTAGAAAATATTTTCAATAAATGTAAGTATTATTTAAAATAACATTAATTATATGTTGTTGGGTAAAGGGTGTAGATTTTGAATAAGTACACTTCAATTAATGTTTGACTACAAATTACTCTTTCAAATATGATTTAAAAGCATTTTTTTCAAAAATATGTTTCATTTTCTCTATCCCATCATGTTTGCAGAACTCTTTTCCTTACGTGTAATACAAAAGCCAACTTCAGTTTGGTACTGACAAATTATTACAAATACTAAATTAATAAAATATGAATTAATGAAGGTTTATTATAAATGCTTAACTGAATTTTACCACATTTTAAGTTTTTTTCCTGTTTCTCACTAGTACCTATAATTGGAAATTTGCTATTTGGTGGAATAAAACCACACAAAAGGTTTTTTGTTTGTTTGTTTTTACTATATATATACCTTTTGTGTGTGTGTGTGTGCTATTAACCCTCATTTCAGCAACAAAGAATTTAGCAAAATTCTGATGGTCCTTTACTTGTATTTAAATTGAAATTTTAACAACTACAGAAAAGCAGAAACTATTTCTCTAGGAGTGTTGAGCAACTTCCACCATAAACAACTCTCCTACTGTTACAAAGAAATAGATCAATAATAAAGAGGTTTATGGCATTTGATGGGGCAGGTATCCTTTAATTTTTTAAATTAGTCTCCTTTTAAAGACCCTGAGTGCCTTTGAAACAGGTATTGTGACAACAACAAAAACTCCATTAGCCTCTGTTTAACCAGAGAATGAAGACTGAGGGAGTCACATTTTCCTTCTCCTAATGAATCTGCTTCAATATAACCGGCTCTTATTTCATTTACACAATGGCTGCCAAGCCTCCAAGGGCACTTTCTACTGATTTTATGTTTAATTTTTTGCCAGAAAAATGATATTTTTCTGGAAGTAACAACACATCCTCTTCCAATCCGGTTGTTCTCTGAAACATTTCATTTCCAAATTCATCATCTTTTATCACACCAGTCAAAGCAGTTTAAATTATTTACCTTAATATATCCCTTTACTCATAAGCTACAACAGAAAAAATAAAACTCTATGAAAAGGTTGATTAATAATACTGAAGGGACTCATAGAGATGAATATGTATATCTTAAAATAATTCAATCAATTCAACTTTGTCAATCTTAGGTTTTTGCAATTTTAACAACTGTATAAATTATTTTTTAAAAATTCTCCCAAGAAATCAACAAACCAAGGGAGTCAAGAGAGCAAAACTAATTTTAAAATATTTGATTAAGTATATCTGAAGAAATATCAATAAGAGAATCATAATAAAAGCTAAAACGCAGGATATTTCAGAATTTACAATAAAATTTTCATATGAAATATTTATTGCATTTTCATATAAGAACAAATATGAGCACTGTAAACAGTGATGCCTTTTTTCTCTCATTAAACATTTTTGCTTTCCATTCTTTCCTTAATACCATATTTTTGACCCAATCTCATCACTGTCACAAAAAGTATATTTTTAACCATCCATTTTGCTTAACATAAAAGAGCAATCCTTAATTGCTACTTTTAAAAGGTGATATGAACAAGATAGTATTAGGGGGCTATCATCATTCAAGTCAGTAATTCATAAGAAATGGCCCCCATGCGCAAAAGACGTACAGAGGATATAGTGACTTGTGAAATAATTTCATATGATACAAACTCCCTCAAGTTCAGTGTCTAGTGGAGGTGTATAATTGAGCAGCCTTAGAAAAGAGTGGCAACTGGTCCTAAAGCGAGTACGAAGAACGTAAGCTACTTAGGAACAAACTAATATTCTTGTGATAGTGCCATTGTCAGAGTAATCGTTTCAGATCAGAAAGGAAAATAAAGACTGCCACCTATAAAGATGAATTTTTTTTTCTCCTCTGCAGTTCCCCCCACCATAAGTCCCCCATTCTTTATCCTCTACAGAATCTGACCCGATGATAGCCTGAGGTGTTATCAGCGCAGTTTTTCAATGATACTTAGCTCACACAAAGACTAGGCAGATAATGTATTATTATTTGAGATCAGAATTTGCCTGGAGGTTGTGTGATGTTGCTAATGTGATTTCTGCTTTTTACAGAAGCATTTTCTACCCATCAGTTACAAGTTTTTTTTAAATTAGGTTTTTTACATTTTAAAGGTCTTTGATAATAAATCATCCACGGCATGTCTACTGCCAACCACGGGTGCCATCTCTCTCAGCGCTGTTTTTAACATACTTGATAATTAATCACACAATTAACTGCTTTTAGGAAACAGTTTTGTTTCCATCCCCAGTCCATTATTTCACCTTCTAAATATATGCATGGTTCATGAAAAAATACAGTGTGGAATGCACGGTGTAAAAAAAATCATGGAGTATTATAAAGGCAAAGGCTAGATATAATCAAATTAATCTCAGTGATGGTCAGGCATATGTTCAAATATGTTTCCTCTCCTTTAGTCCATCAATTTCTAAACCTATTATTCAAGAGCCAACTCAAAGTTCATTTCCTCCACGGAGTAATACTATTACTTGTGGAAAAGTGAACTAACACACTAAGGAAATACGGTGTTCCAGGGCTATAGGCAACAGAATATAAACAAGGTAGATCCCGACTTCAGGAAGCCCAGTCTAGATAAAAATAGATGTGACTACAGAACAAAATTGCAAGTCCATTAACAGACACATGCAAAAGTTCGTATGGAAATAAAGAAAATGGTCCTTATTTTGTTCTGGAAGTCAAGGAAGGCTTTCTGGAAGCAGAGAGGTATCAGTTAGAAGGAGCAGGTGTTGGTCAGGTGGTTGACTGGCTGGGGACAGCGGGAGTGACCCGAGTTACGGGGAAAGAGCAGTGGGGAGGTCTCCCAAGAGGAAGTGGTAGCAAGAGCAAAGGAAGAGAGCAAGGAACAACACGGGCTGTAGGAGCGCCACAAGCAGTCTGCATCACCGATGAAAAGGAGGGGAACCAGGGACAAGGAAGCAGTGGCCAGGAGGCTGCGGATGTGTGTGCACAGAGGCCCATCAGCAGGACCTCGCAAATTACACTGAGGAGTTTGGAACTCACCTCGGAGGCAGTGGAAACCATCCACATGTTTCGAGCAGGATAGAAAAACCCCAGGTTTGTGTGCATGTTTTTTGTCTTGATTTGTTTTTTTAATATATTTGTTTTAACCCCTGGAGGCTACTGGAATAATGTCTTTAAGAAGTATGGTTCTAAGGAAAGTGGGGGCATGGATGCATTATTTCAGCATAGTGATAATGTGCACAAAAATAAGGGTATTTTGAAGGGACGGAGACATTTGGGGGAGGACAACATGTTCAAGAAATACTGGGGAAGTGAGGGTGGATATACGTATATATAGAACGGATTCACTTTGCTGTACACCTGAAACGAACCCAACATTGTAAATCAACTCTACTCCAATAAAAATTTTAAAAAAGAAATATCGGGCAAGTAAAATGACAAGATAAGGCACTGTTTTAGAACAGAGGGTTAAAGAGACGTCAAAGACCACATGGTTCAACACGTGGCCCCAGTGAGCATTGCAACGCCACCCTTCCTAAGTGACTTTTGGCAAATTATCAATATTTAAACACATTTTAATTTACGTACCAAAACAATAAAACGGAAATGAAGTGCCATCAGCTTCATAAACTGTTAATATTAGTTGAAATGCTTCATATAAAGTACCCACACAGTGTGAGGCACATACTATGAACTCAGTAAAAGCTAGTCAGGTATTAATAATTAATACTATCAGGAATTGCATACAGATATTAGTACTGCTGACTGAAAAAGAGGAAAATAGAAGGAGTGATCAGTTTAGGAGAAAAAAAAAAGATGGGTTCAATTTTGGAAATTCCAGGTAACTATGTAGGAAGACATCTATGTGGAAATGCCAAGATATTACAGTACCAATCTAATCCCAGGGAAAGTATGACGGTTGAGAAAATCAATATGACAGTTATGGAACCACAAAAGAATGTGGAGCGATAAAATCTAAGATAAAAGGGAAACGATAAGCCCTAAGGACTGAGAACAGAAACGGGAGGGGTGTCAGTCTAACTTGGACGGTATAGGGTCCCGGATGCCATGGGCACAGGGAGTCTGAAGAAGGGAGAGTGGCTGGCAGAGATAAAGTCAAAATAAAGTCCAGTAAGACAACTGAAGGTGCGCGGTGGACGTAGCAAACAGGCTTCTAACAACCTCCTATTTGCTAGTGAAGTCAGTCAGAAAGAGAGAAACATATACCATATGCTAACACGTATATATGGAATCTAAAAAAAGAAAAGTGGTTCTGACAAACCTAGGGGCAGGACAGGAATAAAGACGAAGACATAGAGAATGGACTTGAGGACACGGGGAGGGGGAAGGGTAAGCTGGGACGAAGTGAGAGAGTGGCATGGACATATATACACTACCAAACGTAAAATAGCTTAGCTCCTATATAGGAGATATGGGGATATATGGAAACGTATAGAGGAGATGTGGGGATATATGTATACATATATCATTTTGTTATATAGCAGCTACTAACACACCAATGTAAAGCAATTATACTCCAATCAAGATGTTAAAAAAAAACCATAAAACAACTGTGTGGGCCAAAGATGTGAGGCCAGGAGGAAGCAGGCTGAGCAGGGATCAGAGTTGAAAGGTTAGAGCAATGATGATTGTAAATTGCTCTTCCAAGAAACTTCATGAAAGCAATGAAGAGAAGAACAAAAGAGGGGAGACTGGTCGAAAGGAAGCTTTGCGTGTGTAAGCGCACATGTGTGCCAGAGTACGGTAGCTATGTCTGTTTTTAATTACTGCAGAGTGGAGATCATTTGGAGAAATAGTTCTCAGAGAGGAAATGACGGTGACACAAGACAGAGAAGGGATGAATTGGGCGAGGCCTTGGAGGAAGCAGTAGAGGTTTGTGTTAATTGTGTGGGTAAATGATTTGGCTTTGAAGCAGCTTTCATCTCCTGAACCTAAAAGGAAATAGATTAGAAAGGTATAGATGGACATAGGTTTGTAAATATTTTGGAGGATAAAATGAAAAAAAAAAATTCCAGATGCTTGAAATTTTCTCGAAAAATGACAGAAAAAAAGTCATCTGCCAGGGGGCCAGGAGATGGGATTTTGAGAAGACTGGTGAAGGTTTGAGATCACTGGAAGCAAAAAGAGAATGTGAGTTGACAAAGGACAATAAATGGCTTGAAAAGTATCTACAGATGTCCTGTTGTAACTCAGACAATGAATTTATCATGGATCTCAAATGCACAACAGTGTGACTTTTTCCAAATAGATTCATGTCTGGGTGTAAGAACATAAACAGTGAATGCTGGTACTGATGCCAAGTTACTGGATAAGAATATATAGAACATTGTAGAACATCAAACAATTGGATGAAATAGTTAACGATTATCAAATATGGGGTCCAGGCTCTAGAGAATGAAGAGTTCTGGAGATACTAACAGAACAGAAAAAATAAAGCACTCCAGGGACCAGAGAGTTCAACAGGGTTTACTAGAAAGAGCCGCTTTCTCCATTCAAACTCCTGGCTCCCTGATTCTGGTAAAAGCTCACAAGCATAACACTTCACTGCTGCGGCCACTGGGGTTGACATCTCAGCCTGGCTGGGTCAACCATACACCTGCACCTGGTCACTCTGCTCAGGCTGGGTCTTCCGATTCCCTAAGCAGGTCCATTAGGGCCCTTCCTGGGATTTATCTAACTGAAGATGGTGAGAAAAGTCTTCCTTTTCTTTTGGTGGAATTCTGAGTATGTAAGTTCAACCTCATGAGGGAATCAAGTCAATGTTACAAGAAAGGTGGGGGTGAGAGGGAAAGAAGGAGAGGACAGAGGAATGGAGTGAGATGATGGGAGAGAGGCGCGAGAACGGCGATGCTGATATTATGACTGCTTGGGCTTCATACGATCATTGTGAAAAAAACACACACAATGAGGGACTGATACAATGATGCAGAGTCCCGACCCACAGCGTTCTGAGCAGATGCGTCTTGACATGCATGCACTTTTTCGAAGAGCTCAGTCTTTACTTGTAGCTTAATAAAGGTAACTGAATGAAAATTAGGCCAGTTAAATTATCCTATATATCTGAACACTTTGGCAAAGTATCCTGAAGAAGAAGAGGGCAACAAGATGCAGTACCTGCTCCCCAAAATATTTTTTTAAAAAACCTTTGTTTCCAGTTAAATGATTATTTTGCTGCATTTTTTTAAATATTATCCAGAAGTTACATACTAAATTGAGCTCCCATCAAATTCAGCTCAAAGCGGTCAAGTTTTAAAAATTGTCTATCTGGTCTAATTCAGCTATGGATGAATGTTCAGTAGAGCTTAAAATTTAGAGTAGGTAAAAGAGGTGATAAGAGAACGCTTTCATTTGGCTGTAGCAGAAGTTACCCATTTTACTTTTTTTTTACATTAGTCTTACATAGATCATTCTACAAAAGTTTGCTTTAGAACTTATAAGAATGATTGGAATTAATAATTTCTGGACCAAATAAGCCAATTCATCAAATACTCATCAGGTGAAAACTGTTCAAGTATTTACTGATTGCTTACTATATGCTAGTTAATCTATTTCTATCATTATGTCAATAGATTACAACTCTCACACACAAGAGTAATATAAACAGAAAGAATTCATCTTTGCCAAATTTATGGGGCTTGAAACCATATTAAGACTTACTTGAGGGACTTCCCTGGTGGCGCAGTGGTTGAGAATCTGCCTGCCAACGCAGGGGACACGGTTCAAGCCCTGGTCCGGGAAGATCCCACGTACCGCGGAGCAACTAAGCCCGTGCGCCACAACTACTGAGCCTGCGCCCTAGAGCCCACGAGCCACAACCACTGAGCCCATGAGCCTAGAGCCCATGCTCCGCAACAAGAGAAGCCACCGCAGTGAGAAGCCCAAGCACTGCAGAGAAGAGTAGCCCCTGCTCGCCGCAACTAGAGAAAGACTGTGCACAGCAAGGAAGACCCAACGCAGCCAAAAAAAAAAAAAAAAAGATTTACTTGAAAACTGTAATATCTGAAGAAGAGAGAGGAGCAGTTAATTTAGCAGGTTCTACCATGTGGTTACGTTTACCCTTTATTTATAGCTCAGGCTCATTTCCCTACCCAGGCTGAAGTATGAGATTAATTCCCCCAGATCACTCACTTGCAAAATTTCCCAACTTTTGTACAACTTAGTCTGAACACCACTCCGTCTTGGCAAAACCTCCCTTCGGGATCAAGCCTTTGTCCCTCCAGGAGAGCTGCTGCTTTCAGCCTTAGCCAGACTTACCACCATCATCTCTCTTGACTTGCTCAGATATGTCATGCCTGCGACTAGTTAGATTTCCAGTACAGCGAGTGAAGATGGAGAAGAGTGGCCACAGGACCGAGGCCTGGGGCATTCCCACCTCCAGACGTCAGGAGAAGAGATGGATCAAGTCAGGCAGGAGTGAGCAGCGAGACAGGAAGAAAACACCCAGGTCAGGTGCTGCAGCTGAGTCAATGAAGAGGAGCACCGAGAAGTGACATTAGACTAAGCAGTACGGTGGCGGCTGAGGATTCTAACGCGAGCAGTTTAAACAGAGAGACGTGGCAAAATCTGCTTGCAGTGGGCAAAACATAAAACGAGAGCAGATTAATTGACGATCTTGTCTAACGAGAACTCACTCAAGGGGTTCTGCTGCAAAGAGGAACAAAGAAATCGGGGAGGTAACTGGTGGAGGAAGTGATGCTAAGAAAAGATTTCTTTTAAATGGAAGAAATAAGAGCTGGTAGGAATGACAGAGTAGAGAAGAAAATGTGATAGTGAGGTAGAGAGGGCAGAGAATTGCTTACCGACGGCCTTGAGTACGTAACAGAAGATGGAATTTGGTACAAGTAGCACTTGTGGAATGAATGGAAGAATGAATGAGTGAATGAATGAATGAATCGTGTAAAGGCTTTTAACATTTACAGTAACTATATTAAAATATTTATAAATAAGCCAAATTAAATAATACTCCATTCGTAGTCTTGAAAAATAGTAAAAGAAAGATAGACCATGTTATACAAATATTAAATCAATAAGATTTTGGCGAGTACCTATTATAGAATGACTAATGTCTGATACTATAAAAATAAAAGTCAAAGACATGTTTGCTACCCTTAAAGTATGTAATACATAGTACAGAAAAATATAGCATGTGTAATCAACAAATTTACCTATGTTATTTAGTATTTAAAATGTTATTTGTTATATTAACTATTGATATTAAATATAATTAAACTGTTGTTCTTATTACTTTTTGACGATGCAAATAGGATTGTTCAGCTACTCTAGGAGAACCTACTCGTCTTTCCTTAGTCAGCTTCCTGTACAGCCAGGTCTCACACTGCTCTTAACATTCTGGAAATTTTCCTCTTTTGCCTAGTGTTCACCCTGGGATTAGGACTCATTGCCCTCAGGACCAGATTATTAGGGGTGTTCTTTTATTCTTCCAAGGCAATCTGCTGCCCAGGACACCAATTTTTCTTTATTGTTGGTTTCCTTTTCCATCTTCCTACCACAGACTTTCCGCATACAATTTTATCATCTTAGTGTCACTAATGGTTCATAGCTCAGGCGCAGAGCCAGGCTGGCTAGGGTCTCAGACGCTACCTGTAGAGACAACTGTGCATGTATTAACCTCCCTGTGCTTTAGCTTGTTCATCTGTAAAATGAAGCTAATGATAGCACATAACTCATAGAGCCTTTGTGAAGATTAAATGAGTAAATATATGGGGAGTAAGAGAGGCATGTGTGGCAACAGTAAGTACTCAACTGAACTGCAATCAATTGTATTTGATCGGCTCCCTGTGAACTGGGACTCAGACACCTACAAGATGTGCCGCGGAAACAGGAGAACGGCCCTAGGTTTGCCTCAGTCCTGGGTGCAAAAAGTGACTATCGTATCCAAACCACGCAGCCGGTGTAAAAACTGGGATTCAAATCCAAGGCTATTTTCAACTGCCTATGAAAATATCCAAGCCTATATCATACTTTTCATATCAACTTTTGGGACTCACACACCCTCAGGGTCTGCACTGCGGCAGGTGCTTTGGGGATTCCTACACCACACACCCACCTCCTACAGTGCTCTGCTCCGAGCCCCAGGTTCACTTCCAAATGTCTTCTCAATGTCTCCACTTTGGACGCCCTGCTAGAGTATCCAGTAAAATACATCCGGAGCCAACCTCGTATTCTCACTACCCACATTCCCTACTTCCCAACCAAGGAGTCCGACTTGTAATACCTATTTTTCCCACCAGTGCTACAATCTCTCTCCACATGTCATCTCATTTAACTCTTAAAACAACTCTGTGAGCTATTATTAGTCCCATTTTGCAGATGAGGAAAATGAAGTTCAGGAAGCCTCAACCACAGCACAGAATACCACACAGCCAGTAAAACAGTATTTCAACAGCAAGGTTAATTATGTGGGTAAAACTCTCAAAAACTGTTAAGTGAGGTGTAACAACCCAGTATCTAATTTTTTTTAAATAGTGTGGATATACTACATGATACATATATGCAAATAGTAAATATATAGTATATATACGTGTGTGTGTCTTAAAAACTGGAAGACACTACATCAAACTGCTAACAGCGATACTCTTCTCTGGTAGGAAGGAGATTTTTGAAATTTGATTTGGGGCATCAATACTTGTCTACTCCAGCTGGTAAGAAACGATAAGAAAAAGTGAAGACAGACTTTTAGGTGGTATAAAGGGACAGTGCACAAGGTAACAGGGAGTGCTGTAGACAGGTGGGTCGGCAGCTAATTATGGGAACACAGGCAGGGAACCAGAGAATCAATGTAAGGGTCAGAAGAACACAGAAGCGGGGAGAGAAAGGATGCTTTAGTATCTGAAGAATGACTAACACAGAAAATGCGTTCATCTCTTCACGGTAAGCCTAACAGATGAGAGTTTTCTCTGACGCCTATTTCTGATGCCTAATTGAGAGAATATTCTCCACACTACTCACTAAAGTACTGCTGTTGCTGTATTTTGCTCACAACAATTGCCCACATTGAAATGCCCGCTCTGTCAATGTAAAGCTCACTTTGAGCTTGTGACTCGAGCTCCCCACTTTCTCCAGCTGGTCCAGCTGCCTAGGATGTTTTTCACTTTGGAATGGCTATAACTTTTAACTGGTCAACTTTGCTGATGTTAATTACATAGTGATTCTACTGACATACAAATATTGCAATGCATATCTTATCCTGACAACTATATTGTAAGTTTCTTAATTGCTAGTACCACACCTTATGTTTTTATGTCATTGCATAAAGCTTTTAATGTAGTGTCTTACATGTAGATCTATTCAATAAGCATTTGCTAATTAATGCACCAAATTTTAGATGCACAAGAAGTCTTCACAAGTAAAAATATTAGCAGAAATAAAGACCTGATTATGATCTCTACAAATTATTTCAATATAATTAATGTGTATGAATTTAAAATAAACCTTTAAATAAAGTGTTAGTGTTGAGATTTCCATATAATGAATCAAGAAAATTCAAACTAATGTTTCCCTTAGTAACCATAATTTATTTCCTTATGCACATATAATATCCCATTGCTATTACAGTTAAGTTTTATATATAAGTATACATGTAATAAATAATCCTGACAATAAAAAATATAGACTACTACAATAATGCCTAAAATTATGGTACACAGGAGAGCTCTCTACCTCTACTTTAAAATTAAGAATATTTTTGAGAACTTCCCAAAAGTGGCTCTCTAGAGTTACACATTCATGCATGCCATATGACCATCTGTGTTCACCACTTCTTTCTACTTGTTCAAGTCCTCCCTCGGCAATAATTTTCCCACATATTCTTCTATGATTACCTTAGCCTTTTAATATCTCTTAGACTTTAACTCCTAAAACTCTTAGGAATTATACTTATCATATATTTATTGAATTATTTATAACATAGTATTCTTAAATCAATTACTACAAACATTTCTCACAATAAGCTAGTGATTTGTAAAAGGGAAGTGTTCTCATACTAATTTTAATTGGGGACAATGTATTCAGTGCAAATGTTAAAAGACGCACATCAAAGGACTGCTAAGAGAGTAACCACATTCACATTTTCTGATTCTTAATTTAATGTTCTCTGTATTTACCAACAAGGTCTTGAGAGTCTTATAACAGATCATTTTATATTCTTATAGTGTCATTAACATTTTCATCTAGGTGCTTTAATTTCCAAACCAAAGTAAACACCTCTAGAGGTCAGAGCTTTTATTTGAAGCTTTTGGTTTCCACAAGTTAGCAGACTAGCAAACGAATAGCAGTCACTTGGGAAATATGTGTTGTTCTTGAAAATGCTGGTAATCATGTCCAAATATTTATGATGGCTCATCCAAAAGCAAAACAACAACAGCAACAAAGCCTCCCTCAGTATTACAGAGGTCAATTTCTAAAATAAATGTCATATCAATACTTTATATATTAGATTTTAAAATTCCAAAAAGCTCACATATATGGGAAAAAAGGAAATTATTCATACTAGTATGTCTCAGAGTAGTCTCTGTGTTACATCATTTGTTTCTTTAAAATATGGATTGTTGGGTGAGGGAGATGTCCTAGGGATTCACATTTTTATGAATTTCTAGTAGGTCATTCTCAGGTCCACTAAATTTCAAGGACTCACTTCTACACGTTTATGGGTAGAAAATTCCATACCATCTTTCAATTTGCTTCCTAAAATGACTAAATGACATTAATACATGGAGTCATTTTACTGCTTAATTTTTTTCAGAATTTAAGAATTTTACTCATTAAAAATCTGATAAAAATCTTAAATTAGTTAAAAATCTTAGTTAAAAATCTTATATTAAAATTTGTAATTCTAAAACTCTATGTTCAGTTATTCAGCAGATGTGGAAGTATTTGTATTCCCAATAGGATTTTTTTCCCCCTAGGAATACAAAGGAAATATACCTTCTGATACGGAATTTTACATTTAATCTATTATGCTTTTGATCATTATCATTACAAACTGGGAAAATCATTTTTCAGCTTAAAAATCTGTATGGGTCTAAATTCATCCCGATTGAGGTAATAAGGTACACACTAAAGTTCGATCCGTTTTTGTGACAAAAATATATCCTATCCTCTCACAAAAATAACTGAAAGGATATTTTCTTTAACTTTTAAAGATAATTTACATTTGAGCAAAGAATGTGTACATTGAAACTATAGCCCTGAGCTCAGTTTAGCAAGATTATAGACACTTATACATGAAGGGTCTGTTAATAATCATACAGCACTAACTTCACTATAGTTACAAATAACATTTCTCTTATTTAGATGTTATATTCAGAAAATTACCTCTTTTCAGAGAAACATCTACACTGAATTAAAATAATTCAAAGAGGTTTTTTTTGGAGAAATAATGCGAACACTGGGAATATGTTCTTTTTGGGGGGGCAGATGTTAGTTTAGCATTTGGAGACACATTAAAAAAGGAATTACCTTTATTCACTTCTGTTACAAACATGTAGTCAAATTATCTCTACTAAATTCCTCCTGTGACTGGTATAACAAAATATTAATGCCTGCAGTTGGCATGTCTTCTGGATGCTGAAGCAGTTAAAAAGTATAAATGATTAAAAGACTAATCAATATAATCTGCATAATCAATAGGATCTAGGATACCAGACCCTTGCATGTTTTAGTCCCTGTGTACAGAGGAAGACAGAAGGAAGAAAAAGAACGCAAATGCCTTGACCCTAATTGTGCACAAGTCAAAGCATATGTCATATAAAATGACTATATCATCCAGAGTCAAGACTTTGTCTCTTAATACACTAAATTCTAAAGTCAGATATTGTGAAATATATATCAAGTTGCAAGAACACATGGTGCCTGCAAAGGTTAATTAAGATAACCTTTAAGATACTTTCTGGAATAATTGATTAATGTCAGCTAATGTAAGAATAAAGTGTCACTGAACGTGTGATTCTAGCACTAGTGAGAAAACATTTTTTTCTTTGTAAAACAGCATACTTTTAGAGAAAATTTAAAAGTTTTCTATGGGATGTTAAATTGTTTTATACTTCAAAACTGACAATCTATTCCATCACCTCTGTTAAGGCTGACCTAAATAGGTTAGAAAATGAATAGATATCCTACTTATAATAACGTTGGGTAAAAAAATCAAGGATAACAAAGCATTTGATGAAAATGTTTGCTATTATATTTATGCAAAACCAAAGTTAACTGAATACATGAGATAAAGACTTCTAATTGCATTCCATAGGTGATGGAAAGATCAGGAAGGTCATTCAACCCCCAAAATCTACCATAATTGAGTGTCCAATGCCTAAAACTACTTCACTAATTTTTCCTGAATATTCTTTAATTAAATGAAAATACTAATAGAATTATCTTATAATCAGGCATCCACATACCTCAATGTGAGTTTTTTTTAATATATTTTCCAGTCTGGCAGCCCTGAGAACAGTCTTCTGAGGAAAAGAAGAAGAGAGTATAAAGGAATAAGGCAGGAATGTGTTTCTCTTAGACAAGGCATAGTGTTAGTGGACCCTGAGAATTATATTACAGAGCTGAGCTCTGGGAATATTAGTTTCCCTCATAAATTTGTTTTTTGAGGTCTCACTTTCTATTCTCTAAGGGTCCTGCAGTCTCTTGGGGGGCTTAACATCTCTGCAGGGGAGAGAAAAAATACTACGTTGTTGAAATATTTTGATATTCTTGATCTTTTCTACATGGGAGGAGAACTTTGTGAGTAAGCAAGTGCTGTAGCTGTTATAAGTTATTACTACTCTCCTCTCAATAGAGCCATAGGCCTCAGTATCCATGAAGTGGCCAAGAACTGACTACTGTCCGGGACCACAATATAAAATCACACCATAAGGTATCAGTTTACAGTCCTCTCCAAATCTTAAAATATGAGTTCCTCAAAAATTATTTTGGAAATATAATAGGAACAAATTAAATAGCTTTTCATGGACATTTTTGGGCTGCTTTGCCTTATTTTTTAATACTAGAATATTATTTCCCACTTTATACAACACACACACACACACACACACACACACACACATACCTATAAGCGTTCTGAGCACACCAGATGAAAGTCTTTCAATGTATAAAAATCATCAGCAAATTACAGAAATACCACCATTAGAATTAGAACTGGGGAGGTGCCATAATGTAGAGACTACGTTTTGTCCAAAGGTGTAGAAGTGACACTCTAGTAAAAAACAAATTAACAAAATATATTGAGAAATATGTGGGTGAAAGGAGAAAACTTAAGAGTCTTCGAGAAAGAGCAACTAAAATCTCTGTCATCCTGCATGGAGACTGCCAAAAGTATTCTGATGATCTGTAGAATGCTCAGTCACCCGGGAAGGTCAGCGTGCAACAGAAGTCCAACGGTAATGGTGAAACATCCTGAGCCCAGAAGGGCTGAAGAGAGAGACTCCACCTCTTTCTGTTCCGCATCCTTGATGTCAAAAGACGCATCCTCAGCTATCATGAGGAAGGTAAAATAAAACCTAAATATGAAGGATTTTCTTTTTCAGAAAAGTTGAGGGTTGGGAGGCTTTCCATTTTTATACACTATCTATATTGCCAATGATAAATATTATGCCAACTAAAATCGTTTTTGAAATATATTTTAGGGCTTCCCTGGTGGCGCAGAGGTTGCGAGTATAAAATATATTTTAAAGGGAAAGAATACCATGAGGTTATGGCAATAGATTTTCCCAGAATTAATACATGCCAAAGAGAGATATTAATGAGAATACTGAGACCTTTGGTGTCTGCATGGAATTTGCAAACTCTTTTGTACCAAAACTCTATTTGCAAACCTGAAGCCTTCCTCTGGGTTCTATAAAAGCACAGAATGTATATTTTACTCTTGTAATTCCACCAGAAACAGGGTATTTAGCAATGACTAGGCTTTCTCAAAGCATATGCCAAATAAATTAATGCATTAATAAATATGGGAACAAATATTATAAAATTAAACCAATGTATATGGTTTTGCAGAGATGCAATTAGATTCATTTAGTTTATTGAGCACATACCAGGTACTATTTTGGCCAAAAGTATACCCTGTCCTTGTGGAACTGACAATCTCAAAGATCACAGTTACACTATGGGACCATCTTTCTGAAAGGATAAGATGAGATAGGATAACATTTCTGGGTGTCCACTGACATTTCTAAAGTAGAGGGTTTGGAATAATTATGAACATTTCTTCTAAATCTATAACCCTGTGACTATTCTAACAATGATCATTAAGTGGACTGGAGGAAATTAAAGGAGACGCTTTCTCTTCCTTCTCCATAAGCCCTCAAGCAGATAAACTTAGAAAATCTCTTTAAATTTTACTGACAACAGCTATGATTTTTGTTGACAAGTCATTGGAGCGAAATCTACAGAGTCTGTTTAAAGAGCACTTTTCTTAAAAGCAACCATGCTTAAATAGTACTTTTGGTAAAGCTCATTAAAAAATCTTAAATTACACAAATTTAATAGGAAGTTGTTATATATAAATTTCCATTTCATGTATATAATCTTAACTATACTGATGCTTAATTATTGCATTGTCTTATGTGTCCCTTGTCTTTCTCAATAAAGACTTATGAAATGAGTGTAATCTTTATAGAGTATACTTACTAAAATGAGTACTGAAATTTACAATCCTTCTGGGTTATACAGTTATGCAAATAAAGTCAATGATCAAAAATTTTACCTTGACAAAAATTAAATGTTATCTTCCATGATAACATTATATTTGGGATTTCTTAATTTTCCAAGGTATTTTCAATAGAAATCTATTATTTATATAATCAGAAAAAATATTGTATACAATCTTTCAGGAAAATTCCTCCAAAAAACTATGGGAATATATATAAGTAAATAGCAAAATAACTTTTAGCACTAAAACCAAAAAATTATATATAAGTAAAACATTTTAGCCAAAGAGTATATGTTAAATATTTCAGTAAGTGGAGGACTATAAAAATTCTTTTCACAAACATTTAAAAAATAATCAATGTATTTCTACCATTTTAAAGATTTCTTAATGAACCCCATTAACCAAATAAAATTATCACAAGTGTGCCCCATCCAGGTGGTTCCAAATAATGGTTAATGAAATCAGTGGGATAATGTTAAAGTTTCAGGCCCAAGGGCAAAAGAAATTATTTCAGTGAGAGGAAGCACACAGTATTGTTGTAGGTCAAGGAATCTTTTTGATAAACTGTTCTTGGTCCTTTTTAGAAATAGGAAAATAAAATCCACTTTCGTCTTTAACACTGAGTTTCTCAATCAGGTTTACTGTTAAATTAAGTATCAGTGTGATAGGAAGGAATGTGTTTCAATGGCTTAGAGAAATTCACTTTCAAAGTATCATTAAATGTCAATTAAAACAAATTCATCCTTATATCTCACTTTCCAAAACCAATCGTACATATTGGTATCCCAGGGATAAGGCTCTCCAAAGTCAGGGGACGCGAGGATCCCACAGCTACTTGGAAACTAAGAGTCAGTGATCCCCTAAACTCAGCACTCTTAGCCCCAGAAAGGTGAAAGATGAAGGAGGAAATGCTCAGAAAAAATTTTAACAGCAGTGTAGTAACCATCCCTGTGATCAAAGATAAATTCCCTTCTTTCACTCACTCAGAGACTTTAGGCTTTGACCAGTAGAGGAGGAAAAAGAAAGTTAGTAAAAAGTGGGAGTAGAGATTATCTGTGGCTCCCTTGCAGCTTTGTCCCACATATGGAAAGTCTTCAGAAGCTGAAATTTAGGATGAGAAACAGACGTATACATTCCTTCCAATTTTTCTCATAATCCTTCCTTCCCTTCTATTGTGCCTACAAGAAAGAACTTTTAGAAGATGTAAATCTTTATTTCTAAGTAACACTGCATTCTTTTATCTGCTCATTCCAATTGAAAGTTGGATTAAAAAATGACAGTGTCCTTTACATGTTTGGCTCTCAATAAATATTTCTTAGATAATTAATAAATCAACATCAGACAAGGAACTGAGGTCTAATATTTGTTCTAAATCATCATGAAAATAAAAATATATTTTTAATGCATATTCTTAGAGCAGTCTCAGGTGCTATACACAAGTCTTAATCTTCGTAATATCTGCCAAAAAAAGATTGGTTGAAATGCTGTTTATAAAGAAGAGTTGAATTTTTTAATTGCCTATTTCAAAATACAATGAAAAAAATCTGGTAAATACTAAGATTATTGCCTTCATTTTTGCCATGTGTTTCATAAAGGAGGTATTCGAAAGCTACATGAAATCATATTCCAAGATTTATGTACGCAGTGCTCTACATATGGTAGCTTTCCTGAACCAGAACGTAGCAGAGAAGGAAAAGGTCTGTTTTATGAGCCAGAACCTGACTCCAGCCACTGCTGGTATATCAACTTCACTCCAGTCACTTGACAATTTGAGGCCACCACGGTCCCAGTGTTGTTTCGTGCCCAATGAGCCTCACAAGGAAGGGAGGGTCCTCTATTTTCCAAATGTCTTCTTCCTACTTACCACTTGCATTCATCAACTGGTTATGTGAAAAGTAAATCAATTTGTTTTTCTAGTATTAAAAGGTAGGAAAATTTATATAAAGAGTGCTCTATTTATTGTAATCATTTGAAAGTTTAAGAAGTACTTAATAAAATGGCAGGGGTTTTTTTTTCTGAACAACCAAACATATTAGAAGCATTTGGTTTGCTAATGATTAGCCTTTGATTAAGTAAAATAAAATCATACTGATTTGAAAAGCATTTTTCCTGCTTTTTAAAAATCAGTGCTATGGTGTACAGATACACAAGTTTTCACAAAACAAAGACTTAATCACCACTTTGAGAAATGGTGAATGGACAATATTAATATGTTGACTGAATTAAAAGGAGAATAAATATTCAAAATATAAAACAACTGTATTTTGAAAAGCATAATTAAACTGACAATTGCTTAAAAGGATACACTGTGTGTACTGAAGTTTGACCATTTATCCCTTTATTTATGACTTCATGACTATGAATATTGTTTATCTCCCTAAATTTAACTGTCTATATTAAATAAGTCAAAATATTTCCTGTAACATTGGTATAAACATAATTAAGAAAAATACTTTTGAGGGGTAATCCACTCACAATCAAATAAAACAAAGAATATGATATTACTGATTCTTCAAAAACATTATATAGTATTCATTTATACCAATGAGAAGAGAAATATATGGCGATAAAAAAAAAAATATGTAACATTTATTGGTATAAACATAATTAAGAAAAATACTTGTGAGGGGTAATCCACTCACAATCAAATAAAACAAAGAATATGATATTACTGATTCTTCAAAAACATTATATAGTATTCATTTATACCAATGAGAAGAGAAATATATGGCGATAAAAAAAAAATATGTTACACTGAAGCAAACAACTTTCATCAATTCAATTGCTTTAAATTCATTTGATTTCACTGGACTAACTTTTCTTAGTTAACATTTTTCAACTAATAATGACAAGTTAAAAATCATTGTGGATAGAAGAGTTAATGGTCATTGAATATGAAAACAAGAGACACCTTTTTACAATAGTTGCATTTTAAAATTCTTGTGTCAAACCTTCACTTATGATATTTTAGTTATACTGAATAATCAATTGCTGCATTAGTGAAATTTAAAGTTTTTATCCCTATTTATTAATGCGAAGTCACTATTAAAAAATGCTTATAAGCTAGTTTATAAGGTGCCTGAAACACGGAAAATGGATTTTAGTTTAAAAATCCAAATGTAAGAAAGAGAGGCTATCAGGAACAAAGGAGATGTCTAAGGAGAACCTTCTTTCCTCCCCTCTTTATGGTCATTTGCTAAAAGCCGACCAAGACAACGCGATTCCCAGAGGATTAATTTAGCTAGTTCTGACTTTCCTTAGCAATACAACCCTGGACCCAGCTTTATACAGCTAACGATATGTAAAAAAACGTAAACCTAAAGATTTGACCCTCTGAATTACTTACTAAATAAAACCACAGATTGTCTAAGGATATATTTAAGAAGCAAACACACCATCGTAAACGAGCATAATTATTTAGTAACTCAAAATTGTTTCCGTATCATTACTGAACAAGGATCCCTAGTATCATCCGATGAGTCACCAACAATTGTCAACACAGTTTCACAACAATTATATTCCAGCACAACTGCCAAAAATAGGCCACAATATGAGAGGCCCAATCTTGGATTCATCATTAGCTAAGTGTGTTGATATTGGACAAGATTTTTATGAACTTCAGTTTCTTTACTTGTAAGACAGAAATACTAATAGCTATATTTTGTAACTGTACGTCTTACAGAGGAAAATTCATTTAGAATATCTTTGACAATAGTGAATTGTTCAACAAGTGTCAAATTTCATTGTAATTATGTACACAGGCAATATAAAGAATATAATTTTATCATTACTCAACAATAAATAATCTAACTAGTAAAATATTAATGGCTGTTTTTATTAATTTTTTTATCTTTGGAAAATTTAGAAAAAAATAGTGAATATTATTTGGAAACACAAGTCTTTTACAATTCTCAACATATTGAAAGGCAAAACTTATTTTATGGTATATGAACTTTTTAATTTAAAATGAAATGTTCAAAATCGTAGATAATCTTGAAGAGTGGAACCTGAAATGTGGATGATTCATTTAAAAATAACTATCACAGACTGAATTCAAGTTCTTCACCCAGAAATTAATAATGAAAGACAGCTGTCTTACATCTCTTCCTCTCTTCTCTATTCTTATTCTCACTCTGTCCCTTACACACATTTAAAAGGCACAGAGCAAGAACCCACAGAACCTGAGCTTGAGGGGGGGCATCTATGGAAACAGGCTGTGGCAACAGCAGATCTCTTCAGGGATTTCAGAGTGAAGAAATCTTAAGTGTACGTATCTAAATTTATACCTTGGCACTGACTCTATCCTCCATTATCCCGATTCATCCTTTAATGTGACCACTTTAGTTTCTTTTAGGCAGAAGCTACCAAATAAGTATATGAAAGTAGTAGGGGAACTCCTGAGCACTGTACTGAATATAGCTGCTAGCAGGAGATACATCAGGAGAACAACAAAAATGTGAAGGTTACTGGCTTACACGGGGGCCCCAGATACTGTCCTCCACCATGACTGAGAAAAGTCTCCACAGTGCATATGAGAGGCACAGTAATCCAAGCCCCCAACCTCCAACGCCTCTCCCTGCCAAAACTGTCCTAATCCCTGGAACCTGAGAATACGTTACCTCCCAGTGATTATGTTAAGGACCTTGAGGTAGGGAAATTAAGGTGTATTATTTATGCGGGTGGATTCTCATCACGGGGTGCTTAGAAGTGAAGACTCTTTCCCAGAGGTAGTCAGAGGAAGACATGGGAACAGAAGAATGGTCAGAGAGATACAATGCCACCGGCTGTGAGAACAGAGGAAGGAGCCTCTCGCCAAGGGACCTGAGTGTCTCCCAGAAGATGGGAAAAGCAAGGAAAATAGATTCTCCCCTGGAGTCTCTAGAAAGGAATGTAGCCCTGCCAACACTTTGATTTTAGACCAGTGAGACCACACTTGGACTTCTACACAGCTTTTTAAATAACAAACTTGTGCTGTTTTAAATCACTAAATTTGCAGTGCACTGTTACAGCAGCAAAAGGAAGCTAATACAAGGCAGGGCTGCCGTGAGCACTGTAAAGAGGATTGGCATCCTCACCCCTTGACATCTACTGTCAAGAGTGCTCCCCAGGGCTTCCCTGGTGGCGCAGGGGTTGGGGGTCCGCCTGCCGATGCAGGGGACGCGGGTTCGTGCCCCGGTCCGGGAGGATCCCACGTGCCGCGGGGCTGCCGGGCCCGTGAGCCGTGGCCGCTGGGCCTGCGCGTCCGGAGCCTGCGCTCCGCGACGTGAGAGGCCGCAGCAGAGGGAGGCCCGCGGGCCGCAAAAAAAACAAACACACACGCAAAAAAAAAAAACAAAAAAAAGAGAGTGCTCCCTGGTTACTGCCACAACTGAAATGACCCTCCTACATTTCCAAACGCCCAGACTAGTGCAGTCCCAGTCCCGGCTGGGAACGTGAGAGGCCGCAGCAGAGGGAGGCCCGCGGACCGCAAAAAAAACAAACACACACGCAAAAAAAAAACAAAAAAAAGAGAGTGCTCCCTGGTTACTGCCACAACTGAAATGACCCTCCTACATTTCCAAACGCCCAGACTAGTGCAGTCCCAGTCCCGGCTGGGAACCAATGCATTAATAAACACTTACATATAATATAAACTGGAGATGACAATAACTAGACTCTAATGGAGAAACTCAAATCTTTTGATAAGCCTTTAAAAATCAGCTTCAGTGCATTTATAAGTCTTATTTCTTACCATAAATATCGATAAAACGGCTGAGTCAAACCCTATATATAGTGTAAACACTATATTGTTTACATCTTTCAGTGAAATCTACGTGGTAAGCAATTATATTTCTAACTTTCTGGATAACACCAACTCACTTATCAGGACATCCATTAAGAAGCCATTGCCAGAGGAGCTTCAGGATGGTGGAGGAGTAAGACGCGGAGATCACCTTCCTGCCCAGATACATCAGAAATACATCTACACGTGGAACAGCTCCTACAGAACACCCACCGAACGCTGGAAGAAGACCTCAGACCTCCCAAAAGGCAAGAAACTCCCCACGTACCTGGGTAGGGCAAAAGAAAAAAGAATAAACGGAGACAAAGAATAGGGACGGGGCCTGCACCAGTGGGAGGGAGCCGTGAAGGAGGAAAGGTGTCCACACACTAGAAGCCCCTTCGCGGGCGGAGACTGCGGGTAGCACCGGAGCCGCGGAGGAGAGCGCAGCCACAGGGGTGCGGAGGGCAAAGCGGCCTCGGGAGCAGAGGATTAAAGCTCCACCATCAACGTGATGTACCTGCATCTGTGGAATACCTGGACAGACAGCGAATCGTCCCAAACTGAGGAGGGGGACTTTGGCGGCAACTGCAGACTTGGGGTTTGCTACAGGCAACCTGACTAGTTTTATATGTTTATCTTAGTTTAGTTTTTAGCACTTGTTATCACTGGTGGATTTGTTAATTGGTTTGGTTGCTCCTGTCTTTTTTTTTAACTACCCTCTTTTAAAATAATTTTTAAATTTTTTTACTTTAATAACTTTGCTTTATTTTATTTATGTTTTCTCCTTTCTCTGTTTTTTTTCTCCCTTTTCTTCTGAGCCGTGTGGCTGACAGGGTCTTGGTGCTCCGGCCGGGTGTCAGGCCTGAGCCTCTCAGGTGGGAGAGCCTAGTTCAGGACACTGGTCCATCACAGACCTCCCAGCCCCACGTAATATCAATCGGCAAGAGCTCTCCCATGACTTGGACTTCCCTAAAAGTGTTGCTAAATGGTCAGATAATCAATGGTATCGAAGAGTTTCAAGACGCCTCATCCTTTTCTCAAACCGTGAACAAATTAAGCAAGATATTAAAAGCGACATCAGAATTACTCACATCCCTTGTGGAATCCTGCCCACCGCAGTACCGCGGGGAACGCCATGCTGCACCGAAGGGACGGCCCTCCAAGATGGAGGAATTTATACCCCGAGCTGCTGGTTAGGCTGCCCTGGGCCGATCAGCGTTCTCCTGAAATTGCCTTCAGCTGAAGAGCCGCCTCTTTCAAGGAACACCTGCATCCAATGACGGTCAATAAGGAAGGATCAAGGCCTGGTCTGCTCACTCCCAACTTAGGACAACTTTCAAGGGCAGCATCAAAATCGCTATGAGATCGGCTGACACCTTCTAAGGACTTCGTCGCAGCCTCAAGTCTCTCTCTGTCCAATCTTGCTGCCTTTCCTTTTCCACAGGTGTGGGTGCTGATTGACTGGCCTTTCTCATGCTAATTATAGGGTCTGCTCTGCAGGGAATTTAACCAGCAACACCTGTCGATGTTCACCTAAAACTGCAGGTTCTTAAAATCCTGGTAGTTTGAATTCTGCTTCACAGATATCCAAATAATTGTAGCTTGATGAAAAGCGTGACGAACAACTGAGAGACAGAGAGTTTGCAACATTTTCCAAGGCAGCTTTCTAAAGACACTTTCAAAACCATAGGCACGAAGGGGTAAAAATCTGAATTATTTCCAGATGCTGGCAATTAAGGATAGTGTGATTACTACCTTGGTACAAAGCCGAATTTCATTAACTTTAGGAGGTAAAGGAAAATTTCATGGAGATGGGGGGATAAGTTGAGAAATATGATTATTTTTGATAGTGCAGCAACTGGGTGGAAGCAATCATTTCTCAATGCCCGGATTAAATTATTCTGCAGAGGGGCTGCCCTGGTGGCACAGTGGTTAAGAATCCGCCTGCAGATGCAGGGGACACGGGTTCGAGCCCTGGTCCGGGAAGATCCCACATGCCGCGGAGCAACTAAGCCCGTGCGCCA
>NC_041233.1:118539563-118597341 GCF_002837175.3 Physeter macrocephalus | reverse complement strand
CACATGCCGCGGAGCAACTAAGCCCGTGCGCCATGGCCGCTGAGCCTGCGCTCTAGAGCCCACGAGCCACAACTACTGAGCCCGCGAGCCACAACTACTGAAGCCCGCACACCTAGAGCCCGTGCTCCGCAGCAAGAGAAGCCACCGCAATGAGAAGCCCGCGCACCCCAACAAAGAGTAGCCCCCACTCGCCGCAACTAGAGAAAGCCCACACGCAGCAACAAAGACCCAATGCAGCCAAAAATAAAAACATATATAAATAAATAATTTTAAAAATAAATAAAAATGTCATAACTAGTAACTGTCTATACTATGCATATATTTCAAAGTTAAACAAAATTCATGTTAATATTTTTGTATATTTTTTCAAATTTATGTAAGCTCTAATATGCAAATCTCAGTTTCAAAATAACATAGTAAGAGTTAACCATTCAGTTAGGAAATTTTTTTTTTTTTTTTTTTTTTTTTTTTTTTTTGTGGTACGCGGGCCTCCCTTTGTTGTGGCCTCTCCCGTTGCGGAGCACAGGCTCCGGACGCGCAGGCTCAGCGGCCATGGCTCACGGGCCCAGCCGCTCCGCGGCACGTGGGATCCTCCCAGACCGGGGCGCGAACCCGGTTCCCCTGCATCGGCAGGCGGACGCGCAACCACTGCGCCACCAGGGAAGCCCTCAGTTAGGAAATTTGAAGGAAGGATACCAGAGTGAAAATAATTTTCCTTTTTCTTTTTTCTGAAAACACATATAATAAACAAGTATGGCTGTTTAAAAATAGTTTAAAAATTACTCCTTACATCTTACTGAAGTACCACAGAAAGAAATCAGAGTGTATATATGGAGTTTCAAAATTTCAAAAATTTTTAAATTTAACTTTTAATTAGATTAGAATAGTTTGGGCACAAACGCCTAGTTTACTAGTTCCAAGAATCTGGGATATCTGCCACCAAAAAGTAAAACTAACAAAGTTAAGCAGAAAAAACTAAAATGATGTTGCATGCTTTGTTTCAAACCTGGATATAAAATACTTTATGTGTTAATCTACTTAAATATTTATTATTTTAACTATAAATAATAAATCTATCATCTCTTAAAAATACGTATGCTCTTCACTCTTCACAGGAATAGGCAACGCATTCTTTTTTCTAAATAATTTATTCTCTGTTAATCAGATAGAAGTAAAGATAACCTCATATCCACTTTGCACTAAAAATAAATAGTACTTGATCTACACTTCGCAATATTCTTAATCAGCTTCAAGCAATAAATAGCTCAGGAAAGAAACATTATAATTTAATTTATTGCAATGTTTATTATGCAGTCAGATGGTTTGCATCACAAAGGTCTAAAATACTTTCATCTTCACAGAAAAATATAAAATGTCCTTTGAAATCAAACAGACCTTCCAAAGACATCAGTCTATTGTGAAAATATTACAGCTTTGTGACTTTGGCCCAAGAGATTTCTGTCAGTCACCAATCTGCTATCACTATAGAATTACAGCTAGAGTACACTATCAATGCCTGCTGGGTCCTTTGGGAAACCAAGCTTTGCTGGTTGAACTTTATGGTTTAGTCCCACAGGCAGAAGAACAAAGCTTTGAAAAGCAGACAGAACACATTCTTCCTCTAAAATTCTAAAGAGACAAGATAGAATCTCTTTGCAATTGTTTGGTATACTACAGATTAAATTGAATATTAAACAAATTTCTCTGGTCCATAATTAGTATTAGCTGCCTCTTTGTGTTTGCTTCAACTAATTACATTGTTTTAGAATTTCCAAAAGTAACCGTTTAATGTGCTCCTTTTTGCCTTATTGAGCAATTACCAATTAACAGTGATTCCCTCTGTAAAGGTGCAGGTAAAAGAAATAAAGCCTTTCCCTTCCTATTCTTAAAAGTATATCCCAAAAATCACTTCTTAAAGCTAAGTGTAATATTTCAAATTTGCTCTTAAAATATAGGAAAAACCGATAAAATTAATTTCTGTTTTAAATGTCTTTTTTACTATTATAGTTTCAAAGATAATGCAAATCTAGGCTTAGATACAGAATTGCATGGGTGAGTCTAATGTACTTATTTTTTCAAACAGTAGACATATACCTATATATTCTACTATTTCCTGGAAACACATTTTTTCATGGATCATAACACTTTTATTTTCTTCTGGATGTGGTTGGATACTACATATCCTGAATCCTGAGTGATAAGGGGTTTTTTTTCTACTACATTTACCCCTAGACTTAGCTCAGTCACTTAGAAAAGTCTACCTGGAGGTACCCAAAAGCAGGTCCTTAGCATCAATGACTATAAATTACACTTGGTCCTCCTCTGTATCCGCGGTTTCCACATCCGCTGATTCAACCAACCATGGATTGAATCAAATGACTACATATCCTTTGCTAGGTGAAAGGAAATAGGATTGTTTGCTAGTAGCTAGCTAAACAAATCCAAAGAAATTGACCAATCAGCACATAATATTTTGTTTCTACCTAACTGAAATGTAACCTAATCCTTTTCTATTACTATTAAATTATTAAAACATATGCTCAAATGGATTTTTAAAATAAAATGTTTAGAATTAACAGAAAGCATTGAGGAGAAAATTATCTGATTATTTGGAAATAGAAACAAATTAAGTTAATGATACATAAACCATTTTCCTTTTAATTTATAACAGACTGAACAACTCTGTTCTATCTGAAATTACATCTTATATTAACTTATATCACAGCAAGAACTTTAACACTATGTGAAGAAACGCAAGAATTAAAGAGCCTAAAATACAAACTGCTTCATAAAATTGAACATTTTATTTCTTGCCTCATTCAAATACTCAGTAAAGTCAAAGGATGAAGGGACTTTATTGCCTATTTTCACATTTTATATTTAACAGTAACTAGTCCCTATAAGGCATTGGGACTCAGAAGTTAAAAGTGCCCACAGGGATTAAAGTCCTGCCGCTTCAGCAAAAATATATTCAGAGAATGTAATGAGAGTCTTCAAAGGTGCAATAAGATGCTACATTTTCAGAGAACACCCAGTTTTGCCAGAGCCTTTGAAATATCAGAAGGCGATCAATTCTTCAGTCCCTTGAGAATCACGCACTGAGTAGTCTGAGATCTCTGAGGTTTGCTTGAGTTGGTCTTCCCCACCTGTAGACCTGGGTAATGTGTTGATTTGCAACTAACCAAGATCGCGTGTGTGTGTGTGTGCGTGCGTGTGTGTGCGTGCGTGCGTGCGCGTGCGTGTGTGTGCGTGCGTGCGTGTGCGTGCGTGTGTGTGTGTGTGTCTTACTTTAGCACACTAAGAACTGCTTGTAACATGTGGTGATCTTCCATGTGGTATGATTTCGTGTAGTGGCTCAAAGCCCTGTCTGAACAAGATATATTTCGAAATCAGACAAAATTCCTACTACTGCAGAAATAAGTTGTTTTGCAGTCAATCAATTCCAGAATACCTTTAAAATAACACATATTTTAATGTGTACCGGCAGCACGTTAGCAGAGACCAAGAGTAAAATAAGAGGTGAACAGTCCACACTGCACGCTCCAATTGGGAGCCACTGGCCAGTTTTGGCTGTTGAGCACCTGAAATGCAGCAAGTACTGAAAAATGTAAACTATGCGCCAGATTTTGAGGACACGGTATTTTTAAACGTCTGGAAACTACCTCATATATTATGTATTAAAATCATCATATTTTGGATATACCGATTAAATAAATTATTAATCTTTTTCTTAACACTTTTTTAACATAGTTACTAGAACATTTTAAATTACATATGCAGCTCACATGATATTTCTATTGGAAAGCAATGGTCTCTATACAACTTTGAAAAGTTGATAAGAGTTTAGAGAGGAAAGGACACTGGGTCAGGATAAGCACTTCAGAATGCTATCAAAGAAACAACAAACATTGGTGGATGGTCATTCTGAAGCCATCTGAAGGCTTGTGCTTTGTTTTTTGTTTTTGTTATTTTGATACTATACTAACTAAAACAGCATGAGACAGAGGAAAAGTGCACACACATCTGGGAAACTTTCAGAATACCCATCCTGGAGACCAGCACTCAGATTTTGATTAAAATGGTCTGGGATGGGACACGGAAGCTTTTTAAAATAACTCCCTGGGCGCTTCTACAATACAGGATGGTGAACCACTATTCACTACAAGGTCAGAGGATTAATAAACTCATATCCAAGAGACTCACAGAAAGAGTGTGGAAGGTGCGCTTACAAGAAAAGAGGCTGGAGCCACAATTTTACCATGACGCTGAAAATGGATGAGGTACACACTGAAAGCCACTGGCAGGAGCTGAACAGGAGACGAGGGAAAGTTTGGGGAACTTTTTAGACTGATCCAGTAGCTCAAGGAAACAACTGCTGGGACAAAATGCTTCTGAACGATCAAAAAATATTTGGAGCGTAGGGAAATATCTGCAGGGCACAATATTAAATATGATTATAGATATTAAGAGAACATTTATATATTTTGCCAAGCAATATACGCAAACAAGTCTTCAAGGGAAGCGCAGCCAATGCAAAGGCTCTTTGGTTACACTGTGAACTTCTACATGGATTTTTTACATTGATGTGAGCTTCCCTATCTGCTGAACCCTTAGTCTAATCTCATAACTGTACACTTTATTCCTTTATTAACTCTTTAGTATAGGCCAAAATGCTTAAAATCATACTTCAAATTCCTTACTACATGGTCTTTCAGCTCCACTTATGCCATCAGGCTGTCTCACTTTGCCAAAGGAAGGTGTTTTAAAGTCATAAAACATTTATTATTGCTGGTAAATAATCCTTCCTAGAAACAAACACAGTAAGTAGTATTATCTCACAGATTAATAATCCTTATTGGACAAAAACCATAGTAGGATTGTCACCCATAGTCTGCCTGAATTTAATTGCAAAAGAAGAAAGGGCGAGACTAGAAAGGGAATAAAACTCCAAAAGAATCTCCAGCTAAAAGCAGTAACTTAGAAATAAGTACTAAAAAACATTGACATACGCCTTATTTTCTACTCGCAGAACCCTCCATAGAGAATGAAAACCAAATAAATATCCTCCAGTGATGGAAAGAGCTAGTGTCCTCCCATCTAAACAATTAAGGGCTGAAACAGTTAGTACTGAGGTACCAATCACATGTTTTATCTCTCCGAGTAACATTTTTATAGAGGAGAATTATAGAATTATGGGGTAATAAAATGACTTTGTAAAAAGAAAAAGATAAAAATCCAATAACAGACTCTCCAACATTTACATCAATCCCGCTTCTGGAAGTGACCTGACATCACTGCCTGCCTTTAAGGCCACCTGCCTTATCTATCTTGGTTCTGTAGGTTTTTACGTGAGTAATAAGTAAGTGATTCATGGCCTTGTTGGATTTCAACCAGAGAGAGGAAAGTATCCAAGAGAATGTCCCACAATAAAGCACCTTAATGTGATCATCAAACTACTAGATAAGATAGATGAAGTGATTACTGACTATGAGAAGCTTTCAATTCAGTAGAGAATGACTTTGGATAAGAGGCCTCCAGAGTTACAGAGAAAGGTTATGTTTTGGCTCTTTAAATAAATAGCGAGGAAAAATGACACGGAGCATATTATAGTATAGAGAGCATAAGTGAGCCAACAGGACTGTTCCATTTTTCCCAAAACAAATTTCAAATGCTTTTATTTTTAAATTAATTAATTTAAGGTCAAAGAGGTGATATTATCAACATACATACGTACACACACACACACACACACACACACACACACACACAGTTCTGTCAAGTAGAATTAGAAGGAAATACCCAAATTTCCTATATAAACTACTTCAAATCTATCAAAAATTTCAGGTTAAAAGGGTTTCCTCACAAAATGCCAAAATACATTTGAATGAAATATATTATCAATGAAAAAGATCTATTTTTTCACACTATAAAAGTTTTAAAGATAATTTTCTGTAATATTTCTTAACACTGTATCATGGAGATCGTATCTAGTGCACTATTTCTCTGAGACAATAAAACTGATAAGTTCAAGGTTTCTTCTTCACAGAAAAACCCCGCTTAAACAAAATTATACTGTAATTTTAAGAATAGACAAAATTGGCAGACTCTCTGTTACACTTCCGTTAGTAAATGCCACTCAGGCCATCCAGAAAAGTGTTTTCTCCATAACAGGATTTACAATCTGTCTCTTTTTCACTCCTACACACCTCACCTGACGCTGAAGGATTTGGGGTTTTAGATTTTCCTTTATCCTGAATCTCCTCTGTCTCTCTGAGAAGGAAAACCATAAATTGTATCCCTAACCTTCTGAGATTGAGAACCTCAGCTCTCATTTAGAAAATGAGAGGGCTAGAATAAACAGCCTCTAAACCCCTTCTATTTCTGAAATTTTACCACAAAAGTCAAGAGAATTTGAATAAGCAGGTATTACCAAAACCAATGTCCACCATCTTCTACTTTTCACCTTTTCAACCAGTCTCAGAGCCTATTTGTTTCTCTGAATTGATTAATACCCTTCCTCCTAAGATGCACATATCATGGTATAGAAACAGGTTGGGTTTCAGAATTAAACAGATTTTCCTTTGACTCATGTCTTGACTGCTTACTAACTGGGACCCCTTGATGATAACTTTATACGCTTCGTGTCTTAGTTTTTACCATCTAAAATGATGATAATAATGTAGGTTACAGTAAAAAAAAAAAAGATGATGTGGTATAGTTCAAAGATGAAAAAAATAAAAACCTATATAGGCAGTTTCTGTGGTTGACCCATAGTCAGGATGCAAATTAAATATTTAACTGAACGAGCATTGCCTCTCTCAAGGTTATTTTCTTCTAACCAGGGACACTGCTTCCAAAATGAGTATCTTTCTAAAGGTAAAATTTTAAGTAATAAAAGCTGACATATGTAAAAGCTATTTTTTCACCAGGTAAGTTTCTTCAAATGTTTCACACATCACTTAGTGTTCCTTTTCATAAGACTAAATGTCGTTGTCCAAAACTCTCTGGGACTATTAGAGTCCTGTTTTCTGTAGTTTCCACATCTAACAAATCCTTCCAGTAATTAGGCATATTCCTGATAATACAAACCTCTTGAAAAGCACAGTCACGGGGGAAAATTAAAATTAACTGAGAATGATGGCCATAACAGCAAAATAACATTTAATGAAAATGAGTTAGATTCACTGGCTACCTGAGACCACAATCGAGAGATATTATTTCCCCCAAGGCAGAATCTTGAAGAGTCTTGGAGAAAAAAAAAAAAGGTATAGCTAATTGAAGGGGGAAAACGTCTCAAGTAAAATATATATGTATCTCTAAAACGAGGTATCATGACTTCATTTGCTATGGACAATGGTATATCTTTCTGTACAACCACTCCAGACCAACAGACGTTCATGGAAAACATTCTCAGGGGAAGAAAAGCTTTGCAATTACAGTCTTGATATTTATCTTCTTCCTAAAAGAAATACGACGCATGTGATCACGGCTTAAATGAAGTACAGTAAGTTGCTTCAAAGCATGCTCATTACATTATGCTCAGTGTACTTTAAAAAAAAAAACAACACAGATCCATATATGTCCTCCTCCAGGGAGAAAACCAGATCTAGAATCCTATACTAAACTCTCCCTAGCCTTAAAGATATTACCATACTGGGGACCGCTAAAATCATACCTATAAATAATTTTATACAAGTTGCAGACTGTAAGTTTCATTTTGTGTGTAACATTTCCATTGGTCCGTTCCACATTTACAAATGACAACCACCTTTAATTTCTTTCTTACACCACGTATTACACAAAGCAACATCTCTCGGCAATATACAGTAGGAACTTTTTTTCCTTATAACGTGCAATTCCAATTTAATTTAAATGCAAAGGACAAAGAACTGGCTCACAATCTAATATTCTGAGCACCTAAATGCTTCCGACTGTGACTGTACACTACGTAAGGCGTTTAGCACTTGGGATATGAAGGAGAATAAATATAGAGATTTCTCTAAATCGTGTTTCCCCAAATCTGATGCATAAACCACCTGCGTCAGATTCATGAAGGATGCTTGTTTAAAAGGCTGATGTATGGCCCCCACTTAAAAACCCCTGGGTCAGAATCTCTGGCCATGGATCTCAGATGTCTGTATTTTAAACAAGCTGCTTGGGTGAATGGCCCCTTACAGAAAAAACATCTCCCACTGCCCTAATCCAGAAGTGGACGGTAACCCATGGCACCATAAAACTTCTCACCGTAGGACCAAGGCCCTTTGCGACACAGTCTCTTTCCTCTACAGCCTTCCCTAGCCCTCAGTGCAACACGAACCAATGATGGCAAATCACGTACGTTCTGCACGTCCAGCTGCGTATGCTTGGACCACGCTGGCCTGACTGCTTCGCCAGCCTGAATTCTGATTAATCTGAAGCCTAGATGACACCCTGCACCACCGCCTTTGCTGCCAGTGACCACAGCCTGTCCTTACACTCACCCAGTCGGGTAAAATGCTCACTCATGTGGCTGTTTGGTTAACATCTTTACTTACACATAATTCACACCATAAAATTCACCCATTTAAAGGGACACCTTCTAAGTTTAGAAGATTTTCATCAGCGCAGAAAGAAACACCATGCACATGAGCAGTCACTCCCATTCATTGCTCCCTCCACCCTGCTCTAGGCAACCTCTAATCTACTTTCTCCTGTGCCTATGCTGGACATTTCTTACAAATGCCAGCTGCACATGCTTCCATCATATACTACCAACTGCATCCTATTTATTTACCCATCTGCCTTTCTGACCAGACTTACAGAGGTTCAGTTTCCAGGATCTGGCACTGAGTGTAGCTCAGGAGGAATCATCAATACATGCTGGAATAATTAATAAACATCCCTTATTGCTTCTTGTCACAGGCAAGGACGGGCAGAACTTGGATGCGCTGTCACCACTTAGATGGAAAAGACTGGGCTGTCACTAAACTGGGGCTGGAGAGTTAGGCTCAGACAGAAGGGAAGGAGTTTGACGAACCCAAAGGCCAGCATTAAATCCCTTCTAAAGTTACAGTGATCTATTAAATTAGGCATCTGTAGTCTTTGAGATGAGAACAGCAGTCCATGAGATTTTCCGTGATCTATCAATACCACAACCACAGCTTAACTAGATTTTGGAGAGACAGCACATCTTTTCCTGTCCTTTACATCCTTTCTGACTCTCTCCCAGCTCCTGTGTACTCTCTCTTGGTCCAGGGGTCCAGCATCAAGAGGTTGTCCAAAGCCTTCCTCCACCAAGGCATCCTAATTTGAAAAGTAATATTCCTTTCCTTTGGCCTTAATCAAAATTGCTTTTGCCTGAGAGCTACTCACATCACACTGATGTGATTTGGAACACAGTAACTGATGGACAGAACTGGTTAAAAGATTAGGCAAAATACCAGTCATTAAGAAAAAAATTATAATACATGCTCTGGAAGAATCTTCACAAAGAAGTACATAAAAAAGAAATAATTAAATCCCCCAAAATGCCCCGGGGAAGGGGTAGGTAGGTGGTGGATCTCACTGTTAACATTTTTCTGAACATCCTTGAAGGCAGAGCTCTCCGAGGACAAAGCCACATACACAGATACACATATGCGTAAAAATATTTACACTTGGCAATATGCCGTGCAGAGTTTTCTATTTCAGTAAATGTAAATCTACAGCATCCGCTGATGGCTGCATAGCATTTCACAGTTGAATGTAAGATGATTCATGTAAATAATCCTTTACTCCCAGACATCTAGGTTATTTTCCTATTTTCCCCCTGGGTACTATAAAAAATGCTGAGAAGAAAAAAAATATATATATATATATAGGAACAATTAGTTGGTTATCTCATTGAGATACATTTCTATGAAGACAATTTCTGTAGCATAGTATATCAGTGCTTATGCTTGACCAATGTTGGAAAAGTGCCCTGCAGAAAGACTGTACCTTTATACTCCATCAACAGTGTGTTCATGTCTGTTTCCCTACACTCTGGCCAAGACTGCATTTTCATAATATTTTTAGTATTTAACAAGACGCAAGAAGCAAAACTTGGCCTTTTGACACTGCCAGGTCAACCTGTAAAATCAGTGTTTTATTAACCTTCATTACAAGTGATGACTGCAGAAAAGTCTCTGCTGCTTTTAGCATCCTTGACCCTGTCTCCGCCTCCAACCTATATCCTTGGTCTGTCCTGTCTCCAACCTACAGCCTTCCCCAAATCCATATGCCACCCTTGCTCCTAACACTGGGGTCAAGGAGGCTATGGAAAACACACATTCCCTAATATTCAAAAGGACAGAAATATAGTGCTCAATTTTTTAAGGACCCACCAAAACAGAAATACAAGATTCATATCTCATGTGCATTTCTTCAATTACTAGTGAACATATTTTTTATTGATCTTTTGTATGTCTTTTCTTAAGTCCAGTATCTACTTGCCTAGAAAGATATTTACTTTGGGTTATTAATATAGGTTTTTTTCCACTCATGTAAAATGCCTTTGTTATCACATTAAGATTCCATACAGGGGCTTCCCTGGTGGCGCAGTGGTTGCGCATCCGCCTGCCGATGCAGGGGAACCGGGTTCGCGCCCCGGTCCGGGAGGATCCCACGTGCCGCGGAGCGGCTGGGCCCGTGAGCCACGGCCGCTGGGCCTGCGCGTCCGGAGCCTGTGCTCCGCAACGGGAGAGGCCACAACAGTGAGAGGCCCGCGTACCGCAAAAAATAAAAAGAAAAAAAGAAAAGGATTCCATACATTCATAGGTACAGTTTTTTTACACTCTCTATTCTTTCCACTATCATACGATTTCAAATTGTACAATTTTATAATGCATCATAATATCTACCGGGGCATAACCCCTCCTCCAATGCTGCCTGGGAGTCCTTCACTTGTTTTACATCTTTTTTTAAGAGGTACTTTAAAACCACTTGACAAATTTTTAAAATCCTAGTAGGATTCGGCTTGATTTTACATTGAATGCACAGATTAGTTTTTACAGACTGCCTATCTTTACTGTTTTCTACTTCTTAGGAGTAGCCGCAGAGGTATTAGGAGAAATAATAGGAAAAATAGCAAATGGTAATTAAAAGATTGCTATGTGTAAGATAATCTTCCAAACACGTGATATCATTATCTCTTTTATCCATCACAGCTCTGTGAAGGGGATATGTTTATTGCCGTTTTGTGGATGGGAAAACTGAGGTACAGAAATTGTAGGTAACTTATCCACGGTCAAGTACCCAGTGAACACTGGGGTCAATTTCACGCCCAAGCATTTTGAAAAGGGAGCTCCCACACTGACAACTATGCAATTTACGTAAACCCCTTCATACCACTGTTACTGTTCTTTTATAGCTTTAAAATTTTCTTTACCTGAACGTTGTACATGTCTTGTTGAGTTTATATCCATATATTTTATGTTATTAGCTGCAGTTTTTAATTATGACATTTCCTTGGTACATTTCCAAAAAAAAACTTTTGGCATTACAAATATTATCATTTATTCTTTAAATGGACAATTTATTCAATGTATTGTTTCTAATTATATAATCTATATATATTCTTTTCCATTATAGGTTATGACAAAATATTGACTAGAGTCCCCTGTGCTATACAGTAGGTCCTAATTGCAGCCACTATAGAGAACAGTATGGAAGTTCCTTAAAAAACTAAAAATAGAGATAAATCCAGCAATCCAACCCCTGGGCATATATCCAGAAAAGACAAAAGCTCCACTTCAGATTTCTAATTAAATAATTCATTTTCTATTATTTTTTAATTTAGTAACAAATTATTTAAGATATTAAGCTCCTTTTCATTACAGTTTTGTCTCCACCCACAGATTTTGTATGTAGCAGTATTTTTTACTGTTATTTCCTAACTTGTCCACAATTATAGTTTAGTTTCTTAATTTTGGGTTAGTTATTTCTAAATTTGTTGCCTTATTTTTAAAACAGAGAATCATCTATGACTACCAGCTTTTCATAATTTACCAGTCTTTTTTTTTCCCACACGTGTGTGTGTCTGTGTGTGTCTGTGTGTGTGTGTGTCTAAGTATATGGCAGCATAAGTGAGATATACAGCTTGCTTGACAAGGAACTTTTATTTGCTTGTGTAGCACAAAGTTTGCTACTCATCTCTCCAGTGATCTTATCAATTATATGAATAAAACCAACCTTGACACAATTTAATTCTTATGCATTAATCTTTCATAAACTAAAGTGTGCTAAACTCGATTACTCTGTGTTTTTCACTTTTTCCTTGTGAATTTAGTAGTTTTGTGTTACTTATTTTAATTCTATGTCGTAAATTAAGTTATAATATGTGATATTAGAGGGAGGCGGGTATTTTTGTTGTGGTTTTGGTGGAGGATTTTCAGAGCATAATCAAAAACTCTTCTCCATCTCCAATTACTTTCCAAGTAAAACAGTACATGAAATTGTATGGTTTGCAGCTACCTACAAACTACACCCACGAAAATAATAAAAATAAAATGATTAAAATTGGCAAAGAGAGCAATGAATACTTTAAACTATAAATCACATAAAGGGAAGTTCAGGATGTGTCCTAAATTAACATGCACATTTTACTATCATAGTATCCTTGAGATCTGTCTGCATCGTTGAGTGACAAATGAGTCAGCATATAGCAAATTGAGTTCTCATATTATTTAAACATGAAGAGTCTAAGAAATTATTTAAACCTAATTTTCTTTTTACTGTGCTATGATTTAGAAATAAAGAGACTGTACTACTGTACTCTATACAGTACTGTACAGTACACAAAAGCACAACCACTTATAAAGGATGCCCGCATGGGACAACGTACGTCAGACACGTGAACTAACTTACGTGATTGGACACGTGAACGTACGTTCGCATCTTTGAAAGTTCGCAACTTGAAAGTTCGTCTGTAGGGGACTTACTGTAGTTATTTAAATTAAAATTAATTAAAATCAAATACATTCCCAGTCCTCACCTTGCGGCGAGCAGTCACCCTTTAGGACAGCACAGGTGGAAAACGCTCTCATTATCACAGAACGTTCTTTTGGACAGCACTGGAGGCAGATATTTTTCTTCCCAGGCATAATGAAAACAATTCTCATTATTTTTCTTTTCAGAAAGGACAATTAAAATTCTAAGAAAATAAACAGCATATTTATATTCAGAATACTAGTAACTGACAAACCAGAGACTTTACCTCGGTTCTATTTGACTGCTAAACCACTGTTTCTTTCTACTTACTATGTAGAATTGATTGAAGAAAAGAAACCCTTAACATCAGGAATGGCTAAGGGAAGCCCCTGCCCATGCAAGCCATGGCCTCAAAAATGTCACTAGAGATGCCACTGGCACAACTTGTCCTGCGGACATTTATCCTTGTCCTTCCTAGATTCCAAGTCTCATGCTAGATTCCCTGAACTCTGTTCAGCGTTCTAACTAGTATGTAAATTCTCGAATTAAATTCATCTCGTGTCTCAGATGTCTACATTATACTTCTTATCTCTGGCAAAGACTTAGCAATCCTGACAACCATTATATTTCTATTTCATACCCCTTATAGAGACAATTTCTGGAGATGGCACAGTCTAAATGGCCTGTCCAAAATTAACCCTTTAAGTTCTACCAAAGTTGCCTTTTTTTACTGTTGTGGACTGAATAGGGTCCCCCCAAAAGATATGCCCAACTCCTATTCCCCAGTACCTACAAATGTGACCTTACTTGGAAAAAGAATTTGCGCAGATGCAATTAGTTAAGGGTCTGAAAACGAGATGGTCCTGGATTTAGGGTGAGCACTAAATCCAGTGACTGGTGTCCTAATAAGAGGAAGGAGAGAGAGGGCTGACATCCACACACACAGAGGAGGAAACCCAAGGGGGAAGGCACATCAAGATGGAGGCCGAGCTGGGAGAGATGCATCTAAAAACCAAGGAACTTCAGGGATTTCTGGCCACTTCAGATTCTAGGAGACAGGCATGACGCTGGGCCTCTGAGAGCCTCCAGAAAGAAATCACCACTGACAACCTCTTGGTTTCAGATTTCTGGCCCCTACAACTGTGAGAGCACAAACTTCGGTTCTTTTACGCCACCAGTTGGCAGCAATTTGTCATGGCAGCCCTAGGAAACTAAGAAAGCCACCATCCACATCAGTATTTCTTTTCAGGGCCTTGATCTCCTTCAAAGCAGTTACTGTTCTTTCCACATCTCCCAAAGGGGTGATCAAGAATTTCTGGTGATTGGCTTCCCAATTATCTATAATAAGGAGGCAAAATCTAGGCGAACACCTGAAGAAAAATGTCAGATACAAGAATGTTAGGTTACGGGAAAATGACTTTGCCTTTTAAAATGTGGTTGACTGGCTGGATCTAGAGCAAGCTGCCTCTTTCACAGTGTTGAACAGGCTCTGAGGCAATATAAGCCTAAGGAGACTTCATGACAAGACGTGCGGACATGTCCTGTTGATCAAACAATGCTAGAGAAGCCAAAGAAGCTTAACGTTACTGACAAAAGAATGGTTCATTTAATATGGCATCCCCTTAATGATATGCAAATGAATTAGTATGCTGCCTGACGATGAGAAAAAAGAGCCAGCATGTAAAAATTTACATTTTCTTATTGATTTTATTGATGATCTTATCTTCTATTTCTCTAACTCTTATCTTGTATTTCTCTAGCAACTGCAAGAATTAATTTTAACAACTTTCCATATCATGAATCTTTTAACAGCCATTGCATTCTTTACACTATACAGAAAGACTCAAACTCTAACATTATCTTTTCATTTGCCCCAAATCCTTAATTCTGTGAACTTTATTTGGGTTCCTCCTAAAGTCTGGCCTTAAGAAGCAATTTTCAGTTATCCTCAAGACCATATTCACCTAGGCCCTTACTAAAAATGGATGATCACACTAAGCACAGAATGCTGTGGGTGAGACGCCTGGATGGAAGTGAATTCTCAGACATGAGGAGTGAGTGAGGTGACCTCAGCATTCAAGAAAGGAGAGGAGAACATGGGTGACCAAAAGAACAGGAAGGAGAAAGTGACCTGTCTTCTTGCAGAGGAGAGAAGGTTTGGATCAGGCAGGTGTTGGGCTTTAGAACAAAGGAGCTAACGGCCCAGAGACAAACGTTCTCCTTAGCAAAAGGTTTAAAGGCTTAGATAGGAAAAAGAAACTCACGTGCATTTAGGTATAAATAATTGCAATAGCAACACATGATTTTATTTTAGGGGAATGAGAAATAAAAAATACATTCAGTTCCAGAAAAACAACCAGGGAGGTTAAAGGAAAATTCTGTATATAATTGTAATTTTGAAGAATCAGGTTTCTTCAGCTTTTTCTGGGAAGAACACACATAATGCATTTGAGGTTATTAAGAGGAAAATGGTTAGAAGGCATTCAGGCCTTGACCATTTAATTTGCAAGGTAACCTGTTATCATTTGTGTTTATTTTTCTTCACATGAAGTAGTCTGTAAAAGGCAGTGGACTCAAAGGGAATGGCCCTTATGATCACTGTAGCCTAACTGGAATTTATGTGATCTCACAGCCTCTACAGTTCTCGAGTTAAGAAAGACTATGTATTCAGGTAAAGAAAAAAAAAAAAAACCTACTGGAAACAACAGCAAAAGAACAGCAGCAAAACTGACTATAGGCGAATCAAGAATGCCCCATGAGCCTAAAATTCTCCATAAGCTGCTGTTCCCCTATTGCCTGAAACTTCTCCACACATCAGGGAACTTTCCACTGCTTGCCGACTCTGTAAGAAAACAGCAGACAATCAGAGTTATTACTCCATGACTGATGGGAAATTTGCCTGCTGCTGAATGTTTGTCCCTTATTGTCTATCTCCATCAAAGGTCTTTATACAACTAATTTAAAGTATACACTTTTTCACGTGCTGTTTGATTGCTGTTAATTAGAATATGCTAATCGTTCGTTCCCGTTATATATTTTACAATTTGATCTAGGATAGGGTATATCCTGGAAGCTCTGCTATAAAGAACCAAACTCATGATGGCAGGGACCAAAGACCTTTTTTTTTTTTTTTTTTTTTGCGGTACGCGGGCCTCCCACTGCTGTGGCCTCTCCCGTTGCGGAGCGCAGGCTCCGGACGCGCAGGCGCAGCGGCCACAGCTCACGGGCCCAGCCGCTCCGCGGCACGTGGGATCCTCCCGGACCGGGGCACGAACCCGCGTCCCCCGCATCGGCAGGCGGACTCCCAACCACTGCGCCACCAGGGAAGCCCCAAAGACCTTTTAAATGGGGTTAAGATTATGATTCCTGTTTGTCTCCATCTCCTGTGCTTGGAGACTTGGCATGGTAACTAGCAAAAACTGACTTGTGCTAAGTGCCCACTGTTTGAGAGGCTATGTGCACTTGCATTCACTCCTATATATGCATGTACACACACACGCACACGCGCACGCGCACGCACGCACACACACACACACACCACACACACACGCGCACGCACACACACGCGCACACGCACACACACGCGCACGCACACGCGCACGCACACACACACACACCACACACACACGCACACACGCGCACAGGCGCACACGCGCGCGCACACACACGCGCACACACACTTTGATCAAAGGACAACGTGTAAAATAGCAGGACTCAGGGAGCGCTAATATCTTCTATGATCATAAAAAAATATTTCCCACATATAACCTCAAATATATTTGTAAATTACATTGACTAAATATTTGTACATATCTTTTAAAAGCAAAACCTCTGTAGAGACAGCATTTCTTACAGATCAGGAGGAAGACAAGCACTGAAAGAGGAAACATTATTTTTGAGAATATGGCCCTACATAATCAGGTTCAGGTAGGGCGCTAAAGTCACTGGACTTCAGGCAACAAACGAGCAAATCAACTTCAAAAGCTCATTTAATAGGCAAGTATTAAGTACTTCTAAAACTAATTTAATCTAGAGAAACATACTGAAAGCATTTTTTTCTGGATACTTACAGTGATTGGGAACAAATATTTTAAAAATTAAGTGACAAAATGGTGACAAATATGTACATATCTTTCAACTTATTTATATAAGTTAGAAGTGTACTTGAATATCAGCCTGTAATATACATTAACAGAATCAGTGCAAGTTTGTGCAAGAATTAGTATATAATGTGCGTACATACACACATGCACACATTATTTCCACAGAAAAAATCAGAGAAAATGATGCTGGGAATAGTTAATATACATGCTGCTATCTATGTGCCTATATTCCAAAACATTATACAGTCAGCTGTGAAAATGTTTACCCCAGGAAAGCTAAAAGAATATTAAGTTGCAGGCTAATTTGTGCTTCACTCCAAATAATTGGCTCTATTATTAAATATTACTATAAGTAACTGACAAAAAAAATTCTTGCAACCTTGCAGCTGGCAATAAGTGAGTTAACGCTGATAAGCTGTGGAAATACAGCAACTTGTTTTCATTCCTACACACTATTTCATTTTTTTCCAAAATCAGAAGTAGAGTTAGAATAATAAAATGTCAGTGTAGACAATATTCTCTTAAGCATTGTTACAAACTCTTAGGTTTATAAGTCAGGAAATTGGTACTAAGAGATAGTCAATAACCCACACAAGATGACACAGATTTAAATGAAATCAAATCTCAGACTCTGGCAGGATTCATTGTTATGTCTATGATAATAAAATATCAAAATTAATTTTTTTCAAGCAATAATTCACTTAAGAGTAAACCAAAACAGTACAGCGGTTCCAATTATTTAAGAACATGCTTTGATGAAAGCTACTGCATTATGTTAATTATATTAAAAATCAAAAACATTCAGGCATACCCGCTGACATAATTTCACATTTGATAATTTATCTTAAATAAATGCTTTTGGATGGCAACAAAGATATAAACCACAACTAAACCCTTCACTTAGCTTCTTTTAATCTTATGAAAATGTAAAACACAACTACCAAAATATCCAACCATATGAGACTGTTAAGTAATTTCTTTTAAATCCATACAATGAAATCATAAGCAGCCACTGAATTGGTGCTGTGGTAGGAAGGTATTTAATGACATAGATATTTTTAATTTAAAAAGTGTAAGTAGGATGCTATGATAAGTATCAGGTTGGCCAAAAATTAGTTCGGGTTTTTCCATAACATCGTACAGAGGAGACCCGGAAAAATGTTTTGGCCAACCCAATATGTGATAATAAACAAAATAAAATATATCATACATACACACATCACGATATCATTCAAATTTAGCTTATACAGTTGTGTATTCTGTATTGTATTTTGCATTTCTCTTTTGTATTTTACTGCATTATTACACTTAAGAACTTTTTCTTATGTCGGGAAAGGAATACTGAAACTGTAGTTTAATCATAATCATATAAGGAAATATTGAACAGTGGTTATAATAAACAAGTTCGAACTACGTGAATAAAGAAAAATCTTAACAATATAAAGGTGAGTAAAAAAGCAAATTGTAAAAACCTGCATACGGTAAGCACAATGAATTCTGAGAAGCGACTGCTCTTTTAAATTAATCTTTAAAATTTCAAAATATTACTAAGGCTATATTTTAAATCTTGAATTTTGGTTTCTGAGTGTAAATAATTAAATGCCCCAATAAATGTCACAATAGGAATATTTCTGTTGGAAGTATTTTCATTCCATAATGTTGTTATTTCTCCCAACTTTCCTTTCTTCTTTTTTTGTTCCCTGAGTCATTTTAGTTTTCCTTATTTTCATGTTATTTTAAGAAAAAGGTGGGGGGGGGTCCTTATTCTCCATGTTAATCTTTGCAGCCTTTGAAAGAAAAGTTCTCACTGGTGACATGATGAGGGCTCTTCTCAGTGGTGGCTGACGGATAGCCCTTGGGGGTGACACCGCTTTGGTGAACTTGGTCTTGCAGTTTTGGTCACGCTATGTGTCAGTGTCTAATCATATTTGAGGATGGTTCTCACACTGGCAGCGCTCACAAGGGTATGAAACGTAGAGCTCAACGTGCCAATTCAGTAATTTATAATAGAAATACAACAGTTCCCAGGCTTGATTGTGCAAGAGCCCCCCAAACACCTTCTTTCCCTAAACAAAACACACAGGAATAGACAGATTATCTGAAGTTTGTTTGGCGAGCACTGAAATAGCATATGTTATTTTATTTATATGTTATTTTATTTATGGGATATGTTACTAATGCCATCAGCCCAAGCCAGCCTGCTGCATCAAACATTCAGAAAGCTAGCTGCCACCTTCTTCCCACAGTGGCAGCAAGATGAAGATTCCCAAACTGCCTTTGGGATTCTGAATTTGTTTGCCAGAATCCTTTCGATACATGTGATAAACATTTGTCTCTTAGATATTGTTAACCCTGTCAATAAGATCAGAGAGGCTGCCTTGGGGATAGATTCTATTCTTTTTGGTAGAGGCTCTTTTTGTGTAGATTTGGTCTCATATGATGAGGTGTCTTATCCATTATCACATAACTGTTTATTTGAAATCTTAAGAGTCTTCTGAGGTATCTTTCTCTTACTTTTGCCCACAAGGACATTTTTTTCTGCATTTTATACTACCAACACTAATAAAACGTTTTAAGCATTATTCATATCTTAAACAAGAATAAAAGTCTTTTGACATTGCTCAATGGAAAATATTTTTAAATAAAACTTTCAACATATGATTGGCTAAGCATGGAAAATAACATTTAAATGGATACATCATATGTAATCCTCTAAGTGATATTATTTAACTAGCAAAACCACTGTCCCTTGACGTTACTACCCTTGAGTTTGCCACACAATTTAAATATGAGCTCTCCATAACTTCACCGGAGTTATGATAGGCTGATTTAGGGAAAAAGGAAGTGTTGGAAATACTTTACAATTTTTACAGCGGTTAATCATAAGTTGATTCTCAATAAAATTAACTAAAAGGAAACGACCAAACTCCAAAAATAGGAAAAAGCAAAGAATTTTATCATCATGTAATTATATTTTTAATCTAGATTTTTCACAAATCACTACGTCCATTTAAATATTAAACAGAGAATTAGGCAGATGATCTTATTTATATACAATCAATATCAAAACTGATGAGGGTAAATTCTGTTTCAGTAATACTCTGTAAACTCAAATTTCTTTTTGTTGTTTTCTTCCTCTCAAAAGAATGATCATTATGATAATGTGTTTCATCTGCACTACTGGTACATGCATACTTTTATTTAATGTATGCAAAAAAAGGTGATTTATTTTTAAGTACTGTAACTTCAAATTTTAAAACTAACTTGGAAATTATTAACATTGTAGAAAACAATAGATTGAAATGCACAAATTTTTTAAAACATTAAAATTATGAATGATCCTATGTAAATATTATTAGCATGGAAATTTGGACACAAATCTTACCAAATCAGTACCAGGAAATTGAAAACTCAATAATTAACACTGTTTTCTGCATTTAACTATTTCAAGGTTATTTTCCCTCAAAATTCATAAAATCAAATGTTGTGATTTCTTTTATATATATATATAATTTAGATTAGGTCATCCCTCAAACTTTTCATTTAACTGAAACTTATTTTTAAATATGTATGCCAACCATTAAATTTTTGTTTTCTTTTTTGTTCAAATTAATTACTGTTAACTGTTGAAAAGACAAAATCTTAAAAAGTATAATATACCCCACAAACATCAATAAGAAATATCTTACTTAAAATCTTATTATGAAATTTGTAAAAGATGTAGACTATAAACACAATGGAAATATCACTGACCATAATTATATTAAAAGTAATAAACTTTTAATTTTGATCCCACAGTTACCAATAAAATTTTGAAAAACGGAGAAGCAAACGATGTACACAAATAACTTTAGCAACAATATATTTTAAGGCTAATAATACTTTTCATTATTTTAATGTATTTTTAATCAAAGTAAAATAAAGTTGGCAATAACTAAAATATTATCAAATTCTTTGAATTTAATAAACAAAATATTAAGTTGTATGGAAAAGTATTGTGAAAAGTGTGAATAAGGAACCTCTGAGTGATATAAACAGATCTTCGATCTGTATTTTAGGAAAGACCTACAGTATAAGTAATGATATATACAAAATAAAAATTTAGTGTTTCTATACTCAATATCTATATGTATCATACATAAGAAGGCAAGGTATTTTTACTGTATTTAATGTGTTCATAAAACAAACTTACTTTACATAAGGAATCTTTACATACCACATCAAATTAAAATTAAATAGCAACTTTATAAGACAATGAGAAAAAGAAATTGTGATACATCCCATCACAAAACAAATATTCTCCAGTTGTTAACCTCTTGGAGTATCTTGTACCTAACTGGACTAAAAAGAAAAATATCAGTGTACTGGTTTGTTTTTTTTTTATTTGAGGATATGAACAGATCAATGATAGGAGAAGCATAATATTTACAGAGCATTTAATTTTATATTTATTCTTTAAATAATTTTAATCAAGCTTATGAATGCCGTCTCAATTTAGGAAAATGCTCTCCAAGAAAAATAAAATTTCAGGGAGAGAAGGAGGTAAATTAGCATGTTTGGTTTTCAATAATATAACCACGTAACTTTCAAATCTCTGTTCAACAGGATATCGTTATCCTCTCAGGATATTCTATTCTAAGGGAAGTCCAAACTAATCAACATAGAAAATTAAAACACACACACACACACAGGGAAACCCATTTATCATTTCTAGCCGTCAAATTTGTTGAAATATGGGTTTCTTTGTTTATGCTGCTGTTAATTTTGTATATAATCACAGCTTAAACCTAGAAATATTTATCTTTTATCCAATAAAACTAATTCCTGAAAACTGCATCAACAAGTTCTTCTTAGTTTTATTGGTAACTATTCAAAACCAGTCCATGCCACTGTCACTCTGTAACTGTTGAAATACTTTTTATTTTTAAAAGGTAACAGGAATAAATCTTTCTGCTTTAGTCAACACTTAATGAATAACTGATTGAGCCATAAGCCAAAAAATATTAAGTATCAATGCAGTCCACGAATGAACTGATACCTGTGACTGTTACTAGTTCCCATTAAACACATCTAGGTATACAAAATGTGAAAATCAAATGTATGTAATAAACTCATTGTATAAACTGGAGGGCAAGCAGCCATGGTGTAAGCAGGTGACCTCAGTCACCTTGCTTTCATCTTCATGTAACTGAGGCTGGGAAAGCATGTTTTCCATTCTTACTCGCCTGGGGCACTAGTTCAGTAAATTCTAGAGACTCAGAGCATTTTTTTGGATTGTTTATTTTGTATGATAATGTTTGAAATCTGATGTTAGCATCAAAGATCCCTGTCATACAATGATGATCAATATTCATTACAGAAGTCCAGCAAAAGACCAGCAGATTCTTAAACATACTCTACTACACTGAAAATGGGGAGATGAATAGGAACCTAATCTGATCATATTCTTAATAAAATTGCTAGCAAAGTAGTAATAATGCAGATTTGGGGGCTATATATAAAGTAATATTAATTTGAACTTTTTAAAAAGTCATTCAGTCTTTCCAACAGCATTATACCTGCCTTTAGTTTAGGCAGAGATTTCCAAAAATTGGTCAAATATTATAAAACCTTTAAAATATTCATATTAGAAAGTGGAAAACAATTATTTGGGGTATGGGGTGATGTAAAACAATCAAAATCATAAAACATATCCTTATCATAATGTAAGTACTACTTAGATAACTGTTTTCTTCTAACAATATCACGTAGTAAATTCTTCCATGATTATACTTTCCATCTTTTAATTTTGATTCTCTCCATCTGTTTCAGATCTCCTACTTCTTCAAAAAGTTGCCTAGAACGATATGCTTATTGTAATCATTGATAAATGATTCTGCTAAATCCTTAAGTTTTTCACTAATTTGATACCAAGTTTTGATTCATCCTTTTTCAGTAATAACCCCTAAATACAGGTCCTATAAAAACGTGGAAGATAGTTTTCCACCATCACAAAGAAATACATGTGTTTGTCTTATCCAATGATTTTAACCTTTAAATAACATTACACACAATCCATATAATATGCTATACTTAGGGATTAATTACCAGTTTTATGGTAGTTGGGTGAATAGTAAGGTGGCTTACCAATCATTTCTATGACCGAACATTCTAAAACCATACGGCAGAACTAGTAATGTCCTATGCAACCATATAGAAAAAACTGCCTGAAGTCCCTAGACTTCAAAAATAATTTTGGATAATCAATGAAATAAAACCCATTCCTTAATATTGATATGGTAGAGCAAAATTGCACTCCTGTTTAAAATGTGAACATATATACAATTAACACAGATGATCATATACATATAATTAAGCTATATTTATTCTCGGTAGGGTTTTATAAAATTAAGTGCTGATTGAAATGAAAACAGTTCTTAAAAATAAAGATATCTGCACCCAATACATCATAAACATATGAAGATTAAATCAGAGTAATACTCAAATTTGGAAATATCATTTGAAATAAATCTGCAGATTCTCACCATTTCTGCTAAGACATATTCTACGATACATTTTAACTGCTGTGCTCATCCAGAATAATTCTTATCTTCCTATAGTATAACTGATCTCTCATTTATTCGGCTTCAAACTCCTTCTTCTAATTCAGAATTAATGGTGTCCCCCCGCCCCGAAAAAACCTAAGCTTCAAATATATATGCATTTTCTAGAAACTACAAGTGAAAGTCATATTCAGTTATACTTTATATTACAGGTGAAGTCAAACAGGCTGCTGACAAGATAGAAATTAAAGAATAAAAAGATTTCATCTTTTGTTTGATCTTCACTGACTGATAAATCTATTTTATCTCTTAGATGATAATTTAATGGAGAAAAAAACAAAACTCACTGCTTCTTCATAATCTCTCAGTCCCTCTAAATTTTTTTTTTTAAGTTCATTCAGTTGAAATATATTTAAGTCTAAAACTAACAGCTAATTTTTAGGCTGTTGGAAGAAAACTACCTAATATAGCTATAACAGAATAAAGTCCTGAAAAGATGGAATAAAGATAGAAATAATGCAAAAATATGGATTAAAATCACTATGATAAGAAGGACAAATACTCAGTGATTGCCAAGCTGCAAAAATGAGGCTTCGGTTAAATACAGACACACTCTCTAACTGATACTTTAAAGTAACCCATATGTGATACTGTAGTTTTTAAAATAAGAATTAAAAAGTTAATTATTAAACTATTTCCAAAATTCATCAGTACAATACCAGTGTCATTTCAGGAGACTTAACACTATCTACCTATCTACCTACCTACCCTCCTGTTCAATGTTTTCTCCCTTAAACTTCAACCCAACTTCAGCAGTCTGCTACACGATTCTGCCAAGTAACCTTAACTGAACAAGCTTACTACTGTATTATGTAGCGAGTACTGAGCATTTTTAAAGTTCCAAAATATAATTTATCTATCCTTATATCAAAATTATATCAATTGTATCAATATTTCATTGAGACTGAATTCATGGAAAAGCCTATAAACACATCTGGTTTTCTTTGCAAATGCATATGTCACATAAGCAATGACCATAATATACCCACTTCTACCCTATTTTACTAAATTAACTTTGCTGTTACTAGCTGCCTTTTAAATTATCAATAAGTTCTCATGCTTGAGGAATTTAACATGCTTAATAATGATAAAAAATTAGTAAATGTCCTGTTCTCATATTTTTAAACATTTCAACATGGCATAAATCTTTCGGCATCTTACATTGAAATCCTTTTGGTTTTGCAATGTGTGAAGGGGTAAGGTATGTGATAAATTTAGGAAAATCCACAATGAATTTATGTGACAAGAGACAAGGTAAAAGCAGTTCCTTCAGGAAAATAATTATATTATTTTACAACGTGGGGAGTTCCAAGCCTTCCTTAATATTACGTGAATGTAAAGGAAATAGAGTTTTCAGAATTCACAATTCAGTACTTTTCTAGACGTTACCTGATGATTCAGAAAATAAACACATAAATTTTATAAACATGTGCACTCAATGTAAAGCAGGTACAGTTCAAATGATTACCGGGCACTACATTTTCCAGAAGCATCCTACTTGTCCCTAAGTTCCCTGAGATGTTTGATACATAGTTGTAACTTTTAAATTACTAAATAATAAAATTAAAATAAGCCCTGACTGAGTTCTTCCAGACTAGTTAAGCAGAGTTCTATGTCACAACAAAATCTACAGAAAAATACAATGAAAGGTGCAGAGACTGGAGATGAGTATAGCCTAGATTCGAGAACCAGCTCTTTCCTGAAACAGCGCGACGAAGACCTGAAGTTCCTTAAGCCTTTGCTGCTTTGTCTATAAAATGGGCAACCTATTTTTCTCTGTTAACTTCAAAGTTACACTGTCCGATGCATGACTTCCTAGGAAGTTTATAAATTTATGTAGGAAGGCAGATTATCTCTCTACGTGATTATTGTTACCATAATTACCAATGTACAGGTACAAACAGGTAGCCTTTGAAGGTTCTTCCCTTTCTATCTGAGTATATGACTAACGTGTTCAGGTCACAGCAGTTCCAAAGTTCACGCAAGTCTGGGGAACAAGGACCAGCAATTCACCAGAATTAACAAAAAAGTTTTACCCACTTTTCGTCTTCAATTTTGGCTACAGTAAATTATTTCAAGAAATAGGTATATCGGCCTAGCTTAACTTTGTAAAACACACTCAGTTACATTCAAACTACTGAAAAGCATATTCAAACTCATAATGTTGAGTCACCTTTAAATACAACTTTCTGTAGTTTTTTAAATGATCACACAGTAAGGAGACTTTTATTATGGCAGGAGGGATTGTTTTCCATGGTGCTGTGAGTCACCCCCCAAAATGTAACTATAGGATCAACTGGTATTTCTGACGTGAGTGAATCATATTATACTTTAATGTATACAAGGAACTATTTGTTTTTTTAACGTATTATGGAAGAAAAGAGCTTAAAGAATTGAAATTTCTACAGATATGCTCCGGTTATATTTCAGTGGGCATGCAACTGTCTTTTCAAAGAGGACAGAAAATCCACTGCCTCTCCTAAAATGAGCTCCATATACTTTTTTGGTTCTTTTGTATCATCGTGATTGAATGGGGATACGAGAGTGCTAGGCAGGTTCCCGCACAGCTCTGCACTGCTCCCATCTGGGGAACATGCCTGCATCTCCTGCACCCAGGGGCAAAACCTCTAACAAGTAGCACGAACTAAATCAGCAGGTGGCTTCAAAAGCTCAAGCGCGTTGCCTGAGAAACTTATTGTGACTTTTTAATTTTCGCCCAGAGTTCCAACTGCACCGTAAATTTTTAAAACTGATTAATTAAGAACCCACAACCATCATTAAAATACTAAAGCAGCGAAGACACGCTTCACCGCAGGGGATCTGAGGCAAACCAGAAGGAACTAGGCTATTCATTCACTGCCGATTTGCACACTGCTCCAAGCACAGATGCAGACATTTATCTAAGGGTCCTAGAGCCGTTCACCCAGTCGAGAAATGGAAATACATGCATAAAAGTTTTCAAGAGATTTTTAAAGCACGCCTATCGGTGGGCCCGTAAACGGCACAGAAGAAGATAACGCCTCTCCGAACGGGATTTCCCCCAACGACCGAGCGGGAAGCCCTCGGCCTTCTCCTCCGCAGCATCCTGGCCGGCAGCCGCAGGGTCGCGCTTTCGGACCAGGCAGCCGGACTTTTCCCTCAGCTCCTCGTCGCAGACGGGACAGCGAGCGGCTGCCGCCCCCCGCCCGGCAGCCAACGCCGCCGCCGCTCCAAAGAAAAGGCTACTCCGCTCCTGGAGCCGGGCGGCTGCAAACTTCCCCTGCTTTGCACGTACCTCTTTCTGCCAACTTGAACGTCCTTCCTCGCAGGGGGGCCAGGGAAAACCATTACAGCGTTCCAGGGAACGGTGGTAAAGGACACCCTCGCGAGGAAAGACCCGCGCCTCCGGCAGGGACGCACCGTTCGCGCAGGTGGGCAGCACCGCTGCCGGCGGGTCCGCCCCCCTCGCCCGGCGCTGCCCAGGCTGCGGGGAGGTCGGCTGCAGCGGCCACGGGCAGCGCCAAGAGGACCCGGGCAGCCCGCGGGAGCCGTGCGGGAAGGCGGCACGTACCTTGCTGCGGTCGCCGGGCGCGGAGCCCGAGCCGGGAGCGTGGCTGGGGACGGAGGCGCGCGGGCGCAGGGCGCCGCCGAGCGCTCAGCCGGAGAACTTGGGCAGAGCCTCCGCCGCGGTCTCCGCCAGCGGCGCGAGCAACACGTCCGGTTTGAACTTTCCAGCTCCGGGCCCGGCGAATACGCGCTCACGCACGGACACGCGCGCGTCGGCAGAGCCTCTCAGGGGCGAGCCAAGCGGCCCCGGGGCCTCCGCGGCCGCGTCCTCCGCGCTGCCCGGCTCTCATTGGCGCGGAGGTTCCGGCGCTATTTATTTATTTCCTCCTCCTCGCTCCGTCCCCCGCCCCGCCCGTGCGCGCGCTCGCGCCCCTCCTCCGCCCCTCGGTCCGCGTGGCCGGCCGCCGGGGCTCCGGCTGCAGCGCGGCGGGGGTGCGCGCGGCCCGGGGATGCGCGCCGGGCGGGCCGTGGGGGAGGGAGAGGGCGCCCGGCTGCGCGCAGGAGGCGAGGGGCGAGAGGCCGAGGAGGCGCGGGGCGGACGCGGGCGAAGGCTGCGCGGCGGCTCCCCGGCCCGGGCCGAGCCCCTGCGCGCCCGGACGCCGCCTCTGCTGCCCGCCCCGCGGCTGGCCCCAGCCCCGCGGAGACGCTGCGACGTGCCACCGCCGGCCAGCCAGGGGAGCCGCGAGCCGGCCCTTTCTCAGTGGTGGCTTAAGCGCTGCGCAGTGAGGCTTCGCCCTCCCCACGGTCCTCGCCCCGGACCGTCGGACAGCCGCCGTCCACCCAGGGGAGGCGGCGAGCTGAGCCCTGGCAGGAAACGCGAGGCTGGCCCCGGACCGCAGGCTCCGCGCGCACTTGGGGACGCCCCCGCCACGAGCTCCGAGCGCCCATGCCTCTGCTGCCGCGGTTCGCCCCCAGATGAGCTCGCAAACGTCCGCCGGGCGCTGGTGCCACCGTCTTTCCGCTGACGGTGTGCCTGGTACCCAACACTGAAGGAGGGATGACCTTAGAGCAGGCCGCCCGCACCCACCGCATTCAGCCTCAGCGCCGTGCTGGAAGGAGCCCGGTTCTGGTTCCGTGAAATCCGTCTTCCACTTGCGTCTCCCCGACCCCACTTCGGAGCGGCTACTCCAACCCAAACCCCTTCCAGGCTTCCCTTGAGGTAAAGCCGGTTTTTGTTTTTGGTTTAAGGGTTCATGATTTGAGTCATGGAAAGGGGAAAAAAAAAAATTAAAAGGAAGTAATTCTAGAATAGAGCTAGATAAATAAACAGTAAACTAAGCACCATCCCGAAGACTAGAATGCAAATCTCACCTCTTGGATTTGGAAAGGGGGTTCCCTTCCTCAGTGATTTATCCTCCAAAGTCCTAACAGTCTTGGGCTATATTTTACTGGGACTCCAGGTATAGAAACACTATGACCCTAGAGTGCTTACCATTATCTGTTACAGTATGCACTCAATTTTTTTTTCTTCTCTGTCCAAAAATAACTTCCAGCTTCTGTGAAATGTATTCATTAGATAGCCATCCCTTAGTGTTTTAGATTTTTTCTCAGAAATTCCCTGCTAAGTGTACAAATACTCCTTAAAGTGCTGATATTTTACAGATTTTACATTTTCATTGACATCTGGAGTAAGCCCCCCAGAGGCCAGACAAGGAACAGGTAAGATCCTGAAATGGGAGAAAATGGAAAAAAAATACTCATCCTTTCAGAATGTTATTCTTCTCTGGCTCCAGGTTTAATATACACTTACCATTTTCAAGGAAGCTGAAAGGAAAGCACCAATATCTAGACATCCAACTCTTCCCTCACTCATGAAGCACCAGCTTATTACTGAGAAAAAAGGGGCCACTGTAGTTGAATTTAAGACCCTGCTACTGAATGGAAGAATCCAGAGACAATCCCCCGGTCAGGGAAGTGGCTCATTGGTCAACCAAGTGGTGGATGTGAGGGTGTGCCCATTTCTGATGGTATGTGTGCCAATAAAGAAGTAAAATCTTTGCTCAGAACCTGAAAGGACCGCAAGTAATTTTAAACCCAGGACTTTGGAAGCATGTGTATTTCTACAGAATTCTGCCCTGCTCCAGAGGTGGCCAGCGACTAATATGGGGAAACACCTATCTGACATTGATACTTTTATTGTGTTTTGCATACAACCTTCTCTGGAGATATATATATATATATATATATATTTTTTTTTTTGTATTGGCTGAAAAACAATTGAAATGGCATTATTTTCTAAAATTTTGCTCAGGGAATACAACTATCCCCTGGTACCACTCTCTTCATCCTCCCCATACACATTTGCCCCCAGTATGCTTCTACACTCCAGTGTCCAGAGATACCAGTGCTCATGGGAGCTGCAGGCCATACAATGATGGTCATTATCACTAACACTAGGAAAACACACATGTGGTGCTGAGAAAGATGTTGTCTTTAGATGCAGCAAACATCATAAGCTGAGGTATGAAATGGAGAAAAGATGTTTAAACCAGGAATTGATATTAATCATCACAGTAACTCATTGAATATTTCAAAATGTCCATTATCTTTGAACATCATCTGTTTCGATGATTGTGTTTATGTCTGTACCCACAGCCTAAAGCCGATTTCACAGAAATTGGAAAATATGTGTGGAGTAAATTAAAATTACAAAAACATAAAGGGGGTGTGTAACCATTTTATTTGTTATGAGTCACTGAATCAGAGGGAAAATAAATATTAACCATTACATAGATATTAAAGAATAATGTTTTAAGAGGTTATTTTGAGAAATACCCAAAAAATCCACTATTTTATATTAAATATAAAAATATATAACTGCACTGGATTGATTAAATTTATCTTAAAATATTCTTCAGTTTCTTATAGGGAGCAAGGAAAATAAAAGGAGATAGAAAGGATGTAAAAGTAAAAAGAAGATGAAAGAAAATGAAAAATCTGACCACCAGACAAGGAAACTGTTTGGAGGCCGTAGCTGGTGTGATAAAAGCAGAAGGTGGGAAACATGAAGAGAGTCTGAGAGGTATTAGGATCCCTTAAATTCTGGTCCAGAACGGCAACAATCCTCAGAAAACTCCTTAAGCCTCTGCTTAAGATCCTGAATTTATGGAAATTTGCTTAGACACCACTTTTTTTGCTTGTGTGCTAAAACTACATTATGCAAGAGGGTGAAACCAGACCAATAATCCTTACTTCTGCAATCAGGCAATTGACTTTTCTCACTTTTTCATAAAAGATAACCTGCCTCATAATTTTATTTGGTGAAAAATTTTAGTCCAATTTTTTTTTTTTAGTTTGTGAATGCTCATTGGCAAGTCACATGTACTTCCCTTTTCCAGAATCCCTGTGTAGAAATGCATTCCTAGTATTAAGCATTTCATCTCTTGCCTTTCAAATTCTTCAACATTTATAATTATTGTTACAATAAAAAAGTCCCTACTCTAATATACACATCTCTGACACATATCTGCACATTATAAAGCAAAGATTCTCAATCCAGCTCTCCAACTTAAACTTCCTATGCTCACCTCACCTGTCAAAGTTGAGAAGGAAGTTTCCTCTTCCGCATATACAGTAGGCCCTTGGTATCACCAGGTTCCTCAACGTCTGCTTCAATAGATCTCTGATTCAATTTTCATTGAATCTGTGGATGTAGAACCCGGGGGATACAGAGGGCCAACTCTACTGGGCCATTTTATATAAAGGACTTGAGCATCCGCAGATCTTGGTATCCCAGGGTGGGCGGGGGGTGGGGGGAGTCCGGGGACCAATCCCCTGCAGATGCCTAGGGACGACTGTACCCTCCGCCAACCTCCATTAAACTCGGCCTGCTTTTCCCTCCCTCTGGCATCTTTAATCACCACCCTCAGAATGATGGGGCAAAGATCAGGGAGCCTTTGGACAAGTTCTTCAATTATATCTCAAGTGGGGAAAAAGAAAGGCCGTGAATTAGCTGTTCGTGAATTTAAGGTTGTAGAAATTCCGGGCACTTAAAACGTTCATTCAGCAGAGAGGCCAACACCATTTCATCAGTGTGAAGACAGATGGGAACTGTGGGGCAAGTGTGACTGCCCCTAACCCTGTGGATGCTATTTCCCGAATTCGGGCATCTTCAGAGTCGCTGTGTCCAGAAGCTCGGAGCGGCTCTCACTGATCTCTTCCTTCCTTCCTGTTGTCTCACAAACTGGCCTCCTCTGATTCTTCACTACTGAGTTCTTCCTTCATCCTCAGGACCCTTGCAAACACTGTTCCCTCTGCTTGGAGCCCCCGTGTTTCCTCAAACACCCACCCCAGTTAACTCTTACTCAGCTTCACCCAGGAAAAGTCACGTGCTGAGGATGACAAGCACATCTGGATTGATGCGTCCTTGTGCGTGTTCTCATGGATCCCTTCCCTTTTCCGCAGACTATCCAGGACAGCTTACAAGTTCACACATCTGAAATGCTTGATGGATATCAATATTCTAGCCCAGCTCTAGACTAGAAATTCCATGAGAGGAATGTTCAGTGTATCTTAAACACTTAGTGCAGTGCCTGTCACAAAGTAGTTGCCAAAAGTACATACTTATTAAATGAGTATATGACAGAAAAATCGATACAATTCAGAAAGGCCGTCGTCTGGACTGGACAGTGGGGTGCTGGACAGTTGGGACATGACAGGGTAAAAAAAAAAGACAAACTACTTCATCTTATCCAAGTTGATTCTGTTTCCATCATTATTATGGAAACCCTGGTATTTTTCAAAAAATCCGATAATATTTTCAAAAATTGGATACTTTATTTCATTGAAACTTTATAGTGAAGAAAGTCCTTTTTTAAAAAATTAGGGCTTCCCTGGTGGCACAGTGGTTGGGAGTCCGCCTGCCGATGCAGGGGACACGGGTTCGCGCCCCGGTCCGGGAGGATCCCACATGCCGCGGAGCGGCTGGGCCCGTGACCCACGGCCGCTGGGCCTGCGCGTCCGGAGCCTGTGCTCCGCGGCGGGAGAGGCCACAGCGGTGAGAGGCCCGCGTACGGCAAAAAAAAAAAAAAAAAAAAAAAAAAATTGTATGACAAACATGGAATGGAAAGTTATAAAGAAAGAAGATGAAATTATAGCATTTTGATAGTCTAAGTAAGTAAGTCTTTATTCTTGGTCAGTTTGGAGAGAGGTTTTGTTTATGCTTTCCTTATTAATAAAAAATTCAACTCTGTCCTGAATTAATTATAGTGTGTTCAGTACAAAGCTGGGAATGTCTTAGGGAAATTTTATATTACTATCAATACAGAGTATATGAGTAAGGAAGAAAAGACTAATTTAAATGAAATTTAGAAAATGATATAAAACGTTTTATTACGAGATGATTATACAGCAGTTACAAAAAAAGGCAAAAATTAATATGGGCCTTCTGATATCAGAAGTTTCCATGAAAGTGACAGAATATGAAAAGTACCTTTTAAGATCAAATTTTGAGAAAGGTCAGTAAAAGAATGGGCATTTAGGATGAGGTTAAGGTGCAAAAGATCCAGTTTCAAAGGTATGTAAATGCTCTATGAAAATGCAGTCCCACTAAGAAGAGAAATTTTATGCTCTAAATTTCCACTTGTCTTTGACATCTGCATTTTAATATCTGATGTGGTGTCAATGTTCATAGTTGGGAATAAGTTGGCATTAAACAGGAGTGAAAACCTGAAGTTTTAAGCATTTATGATATTTTCGGTTTTATAATTCAGGGAGCTAGTGGTATTTTTTTTCACTGAAGATACCTAAAAAGTCCTCTACACTTAAATACAATTTACAAATAGATCAATTCATAAGTGTTTAACATAAAAGGAGGGACCTATACAATTTGAAAAGTTTTTTTTAATTTAAATTTACTGTTTTTGATAGGTCCCATAAATGCATTTGAAATATTGTATTGATCAAAATATTAATCATTATTTATCTCATATATGATATATATATATTATTAGAGACATATTAGATATCTACATATTATTAGATATATATGCTAGAGACAATCTCAAATGTTTTTCTTGATAGAGGGATCCAACAGGCCAAGAGCCATGCCAAGAGCCAACCAAATTTTTTCAAAGGTGAAATTTCTCAAAGTTTTTGGTAACATTTTCAAATATTACTCTTAATCTTTATTCCTACTAAAATTAATTTTAAGTCTAAAATTTTGGAAGCTATGAATGAAAGAGGAGGAGAGAAAATTCAGTAAAGAATTGGATATGGAGAGTGGATCCCTGTTACTAACAGCCCGACATAGATTTTTCAACTAGTAACTGAAATCCATTTTAACCTATCACGTAAAAGAACACACACGAAGTTTAGGGGAAAGAGAAGTGGATAAGGACGTTACATTTTATGCTCTATGAAGATAGCACACACTGAAATCACTCTATCTAGGGCCAGTGAAGCACTGTCCTCAGGTGAACACTTTAGTGGGGTAAAAGCAGGGAACACCAGTAATTGAGTTAAGTAATATCTAAATGCTATACTTTAAAATTGGGTGAAATACACAACATAAAATTTATCATGTAGATGATTTTAAAGTGTCCCGCTCAATGGCATTAATTATACTCCCATTGTCGTGCAACCAGACACCGTTCATCCCCAGAACTCTTTCATCGTCCGAAACGGAAACTCTGTCCCCAGTAAACAATCATTCCCCATTGTCTTCTCCCTGCCGCCCTGGGCAACCACCATTCCATTCTGTCTCTAAGAACATGACTACTCCAGGAACTCGGGTAAGTGGGAATAGATTGTCTGTTTGTGACTGGCTTATTTCTCTTAGCGTAATGTCCTCGTTGTTCATCCGTGTTGTAGCATGTGTTAGAATTTCCTTCCTTTTCAAGGCTGACTAATATTCCATTTTACGTATATGCCACAATTTGTTTATCCATTCCTCCTCCTATGGACCCTTGGTTTGCCTCTACCTTTTGGCTTTATGAATAATGCCATTATCTGTATGGATATACAAATATCTGCTCAAGTCCCTGCTTTCAGTTTTTTGGGTGTGTATACCCAGAGATGAAATTTTTGGATCATATGGTAATTTTATGTTTTGCTTTGTTTTTTGTTTTTGAGGAAATGTCCTTCTGTTTTCCATAGCTGCTGCAGCATTTTGCATTCCAACCAGCAGCGCACAGTTACAATTTTTCCACATCCTGGTCAACACTTGTTATTTTGTATTTGTTCCCTTCCCTTCCCTTCCTTCCTTCCTTCCTCCCTCTTTCTCTCTGTCTCTCAATAGCCATCGAAAGGTGTGTGAAATTGTATCTCCTGATGATTTTGATTTGCAGTATTCCCCTTCCCTAATGATTATTGACGCCAAGCATCTGTTCTTGTGCTTTGGGGCCATTTGTACATCTTCTTTGGAGAAACGTCTATCCAAATCTATTGCTGATTCTTTAAACTGGGTTGTTTGTTTTGTTGTCAGTGAGTTGTACTAGTTCTTTATATGTTCTGTATCTTAATCCCTTATCAGATACGTGAATTGCAAATATTTTCTCACATTCTGTGGCTTAGCTTTTCATCCTATTAATACTGTCCTTCGATGCACAAAAGTTTTTAATTTTGATATAGTCCAATTTATCTGTTTTTTCTTTAAAATGCAATATATTTTCAAATAAGAATTGATTTAAAAACATGACAAACAAATTGTCCAAATTTTAAGTGTGGACAGGTCAGTATTACAAATTTTTTTGCCTCAGCGTCCAATATGGCTCAGCATGGCATTGCTCTGTGCATTTTCTACATTATGCATTGTGAACTATAAGTCCTTTGGGTTCAAACACGTCTATTAAAACATGTAGACAAATCATGTGGGAAGATTCTACAGGAGGAGTTCTGCATTGTGAAGTAAATAGTTTCAGATTAATGTAAGTTTATAATTTTCTTTATTTGGATTGTTTCTATTTCCAGGAGAGGGTAAGAAATGAAATTCAGGGCTGTCTTTGCAGCTTGTTTTCCTTTACCAATGTGATTATTCCAGTTAGATTGGAAAAGGTCTTATTTCTTGCTGGGAATCACAACTGGAAAGAATGCCCAGGGGAGTTGCCCCAGAAGGAGACCCCCAGTGAGGCAGGCAGCAAAGTCAGTCAAAACCTGTTTTGTGTATATTGTTGTGTAAGGCATTTTCTAACCCAAAGAAATCATGTCTTCATGTTATATAGGGAAATCACAAATCAAGAAGTCTGCAAATGTTCCGAAAGCTCAAGAAGTTTGAGATATTAATAGGTTCAATAGATTTCTTTCTAAATGTCAGCATATGGCACGCTAAGATTCCTTTTATCTTAACCACTAGTGACTATGTGCAGATTTACCTTGCTGAACAGGGCATACACATTTCTCATTGTGCTACCACTCTGTACCTCTACTTGGGTCAAATGAAAACAATAAACTAGATTAATGTACATGTTCTTCTTTGTAGTGTTTCCCATCGTCAAACACTGAGTCCTTCTTTTTTAAATAGTTGGAGCAATGGTTGACTTTGTTTTGAAGCTTGTATTTAAGAAGGTATTTTAAAAGAATGAAGTTCATGCTCTTAACGCCCTTAGAAATCAATCCTCAAGACCATTGCACCACTCGTCAATCTAGCAGATGCTGCCATGTAACAACAAAGACCATGAAAGTTGCTTGTAAACTGCTTTGAGTTGGAGCAGTTTACTTTCTCAGCAGATGAGAACAGAAGATTTCTTTTTTAATGAAATGAAGTTCAATTTTATAAAGCTATCTGAATCTTTTGAACTGCTTTCTTTAAACATGCATAGTACAATCTTTCATGTGAACTTCATGAAGCTTCAAGGTCATTTAGGAGAAAATGGTAACCGTATCAATGACAGGAGTAGTGTGCATCTAATGCAGGTGTCTCCCTTCAAATGCATACATGTTAAGACAATAGACTCTTGCACTCATGTCTATTACTAGTATATTTGGAAAGAGGTCATAATGTACCACGTACTCTCTCCCTCTTTTTCGTGGCTAAGAGCATATCTACCATACGATACATACCTTCGAGTCACTCTGGTTATTTTTATTTTCAGTGAATTAAAAAGAGAAGAGAGAAAATAATCTATTATTCTCTTAATTGACTTTAAGGATATCTGAATGCCCAGGATTGTCCCAGTAATTTTGAGAGATAAATATATAATTAATCCAAGATTGGAATTTATATCAGAAGAATATTTTAATAAGTATATTAAAGTTATAGACTTTCACAACCTGTACTTATTTTGTTTTTATAATATATATTCACAGTTTTAATTGAGACTAATGTCCACAGCAGAGAAAAATATTTGAAAAGCAAGATATTCTTTTAATGCTTTTTTTATTTCTGAAATGCACCCACTTGTAAAGGGCAAGGATCTAAATTTTTACCTAATTACTTTCATATGCTCATCTCAAAAAATATTGCAATGGCTTAATTATACATGTTAATGTGCAGTAACATAGACTGAAATTCTGTTATGCAGACATGTCAAGATATAGAATTTTTAAACACTGGTGAATTTCAGATATAATTTACTGGTGCAATTTACTAGAATTTCAGTGACTATCGTGGAAAGGGAAGACTCTCTTCAAGTAACTAAATAATTAGTGCAGTCAAGAAATGTGTAAATAGTGTGCTATGTGAGCTTATTAGTTGGTGTAACTTGCTGATAATTGTGACTACTAAATATAATTTTGAAAACCCATTGCTAATAGAAGACAATCCACTGAAGAAAACAAAATCACTTTAAGTCAAAATAATGAACGGTACCAAAAAATGTATTTTACATTGGGATGGTCTGATCTAATAGGTCTCAATGACAAAAGGATAGCTTTGATAAAGTCTTGATTAGCTAGAATGCTCGAGAATAGCTGTGTATAATTAATTACATTTTTGATTGAGAGTTAATTGGTAAGGCACTTGTTTCAATAATTCATCAATTTCTCTGTAAATGTATGAGATGGTTCCGACTTTAGTAAATAAAGTATTATAAATCTACGCAGCAATTTTTAGCTAAACTTATTTTCTAAACAAATTGAGTTTGCTCTATGTTATAGTATGGTTTCAACATTACAAATGCAAAAATGAATAATCCTAGCTTCCTAGGATTGGCATCTTATAGTTAGATAACCATCAAAAACATTAAGAATGATTATGCAACATACACTGGCCAAAATGGTTTTACTAAACTTTTTAATCTTCGAAAATCTAATAGGTAAAATAAGATTCATTACATATTAATATTTATTTATTTATCAGAGTATGTTTGGTCTTTTTCATGTTTTAAGGTCCATTTGTAATGCTTATGGGGTGAACTATATTTTCATATCCCTTGCCCATTTTTTAGTTGGGCTGTTGATTTTTTTCTTAGTGATAACTGTCACATAACTGTAACTCCTCCTGTATCCCTCTTATAAGGACCATTGGTAAGCATCAGTCCCAGCCAGGTAATCCAGAAAAACCTCCCCATCTCCACATCCTTAATTTAATCGCACATGCAAAGTCCCCTTTGCCATGTAAGGAAACATATACAGGGGTTCCTGGGATTAGAATGTGGACATCTTTGGGGGTCATTACATAGCTTAACTACAGGGTACAACAGGCCAACAAAAGAAAATCAGTCACAAGATTTAAAATATATTATCATTGAAATAAGCTCCTAGAGGAGTGAGATAAAAAATTAAATATAGGAACACTTGAGGAAACTCAGGAGCAGTACATATGTACACATATGTTTATACACAAAACATTTTTTCAATTAAGCAATTAAGTAGGATATTGGAGGGAGAGACTATCACATTGGAGGCCAAATTCAGGCCCTGGAAGATGAAGGGCAAAATATACGGTGATGGAAATCCTAAAAGATAATAAAGAGACTGTAGGACAGACCCAGGAAACCCATAATAAAAATGCTAGGCATTTCAGAAAGATAGAACAGATGGAAGAAAGGCAATAATTACATAATAGGAGATAATTTATCTGTGATTATAAAAGACCTGCATCAACAGACTGAGAGGGCTCGCTGAGTTCCAGCCTGTACTGATGAGAAAAGGCACATGCTTGGCATATCCTGTAAACCTCCTGAATGATAAGGACGGAGAGAAAAATAACACAAGCACAGGGTGAAAAGTATAGATTCTGTACAAAGGGAAAACAAGCTAGCATTTGCGGTTCTCTTGTGCAACACTGGAAGCAAGAGCCTGGTGAAATATCATCTTCACATCTTCGAACACAGAAAACTGTGTAACCAGAGGATACCCAGTCAAGATAGCACTCATGTGCCAGAGAGAAAGAAAGAATTTGTAACCATACAGGAAACCATGGAGTATATTATTCAATATGAGGAAAGTACTTGAGAAAAGACTCTTAACTAAATTATTGTTCCAAAGCAGAAACTTCAAGACGAGGGGGAAAAGAAAGCAAAGGGGATTGAGAAAACACCCCATTATATATTGCCCTGGACATACGTGTATCATTGAAAATTAACCTAGTAGACAATGAATGATTGCCCAGGAATATGTAACACGATTGTGGAATAAGGGCTTCTCTAACAGAAGGGACGTACTCTTCATGAAGTACTGTACAACCCAGTATAACATAGGAGTTTGGGGGAAAGATGAGGATGGGCGGAGGAATAAATGCCTTCCAAGGTGGTCATCTGCCAGAAGTGCATGGTGGAGAATGCAGAGGAGCAGTGAAAATGCTCGGAGAGCCTTCTTTTATTGGGACAGGTGCAAGTATGGACAAAATAGAGAATCTTGGCGGAAGAAATAAATAGCATCGTTTTCAAATATGCTGAATCGTATGGGTCTTAAGGTGCAAGTATGGACAGAAAAAATAAATGACAATTAGAAGGAATAGAAAAGTAGAACTGTAAATTAACGAGGGACAATTTGGAGTTATTGGCAGCTGTATCAAGCCAGCAAACATTAGGAGAGTAATAGATGAAATTAGCTTGCTGGTCTCATCCTTGGAAACCCTATGTCTCAACCATTGGACTGCTTTTATTCTTCATCCACAGCATGCCCTTAATGATATAAACTAGACTCAAGGCTTCAAATACTATTTATATGCTAATTATTCCCAAAGAAGTATCTCAGCCTGGGTATTTCCCTCCATCTACACACTGTAAATCCAGCTACCTACTTGATCACTCCACTAGGATATTTAAAAGATATCCCAAACTTACCATGTTCAAAAGTCAACTTCTAATGATCTGTTCCCCACATACACAGACACACTGCAAATTCGATATCTTCACTGCTACCCAACTGTGTCTCACCACCTTCACCTCTTGCTCTGAATATTGTCTAATGTCATAGTTTCTTAATGATACCCCCATTGCCACCTTTGACCCATGTCTTTCTTTCTCTTTTTGTTTTTAACAGCAGCCTTATTGAGATATAATTCACACACGATAAAATTTATGCTATTAAAGTATACAATTCAATACGTTTTAGTGTCTTCAGAGTTGTGCAACCATCACCACGATTTAATTCCAGAACATTTTATCATCCCAAAAGAAACCCTGTACCTTGTGGAAATCACTCCTCATTCTCTCCCATCTCCCTCCAGCCTGTGGCAAGCCCTGAGCTAGTTTCTGTCTCTGTGGACTTGCCTATTCTGGATATTTCATATACACAAAATCATATAACATGGTCTTTTGCGACTGGTTTCTTTCAATTCACGTTTTCAGGGTTCATCCATGTTGTAGCATGTGTCAGTACCCCATTCTTTTTCATGGCTAAATGATAATCCAGCACATGGGCATGCCGCATTTTGTTTATCCATTAGACAATGGACATCTGGGTTGTTTCTACTGTTTGGCTGAATGATGCTATTATGAACACTCCTGTATAGGTTTTTGTGTGGATGTCTGTTTTCAGTTCTCTTGGATGTAAACGCAGGAATAGAATTTCTAGGTCATATGGTAACTCTATGTTTAATATTTTGAGAAACTGCTAAATTGTTTTCAAAGTGGCTGCAATATTTTACAATCCCACCAGCAAGATATGAGGGTTCCAATTTCTTTACATCCTCATCAACATTTGTTATTGTCCACCTTTTTTATTTTAACCATCCTGGTGGGCATGAAGTCATATCTCATTGTGGTTTTGATTTGCGTGTCCATAAGGACCAATGATGTTGATCATCTTGTCATGTGCTTATTGGCCATTAGTATGTCTTCTTTAGAGATATAGCTATCCAAATTATTTGTCTTTTTATTAATTAGGTTGTCTTTTTATTGTTGAGTTGTAAAACTTCCTTTTTCTAAATTTATTGAGATATAATTGACAAATAAAATTGTGTAAGTTTAAGGCATACCACCTGAAGATTTGATACATTTATGTATTGTGAAATGATTGCCACAGTAAGGTTAGTTCACACATCCATCACATCACATTGTTACTTATTTTGTAATTTGTATCAGATCTATTTCAGGTGAACCCAGAACAGTCACAACACAAGAATACCTGGCAGGGTGGGTTTCTGGGAATAATTTATTATTTAGAAAAATATGACCAACAAAGCAGTAATATTCTAGAAATCTATCTAAATAATCAAACTCGGGTTCGATACACAAGTAAGTCATGGGCCTCATTTCTACCTTGCTGTGCTACTGAAAACCCTGGTTGTAAAATACCAGTTTGTTAATTAATTCTGTGAGCAGTAATGTGATTGAAAACAAGTCTAAATAGCTGTAACAGTGACCACAATGACATAAAATAAATTTAATCAATCTAGACCAGTATCTGTTTACAGGTTTATTTATCCCCAGTGATGGATTTCCTAGAATAGGGTAGTGACACATGGTTTGTCCCCAATGAATATTTGTTGATGGAATGAATGAATGAAAAAATGAGAAATAAAAGGGTAAGGCAGAGCCGTTCAAAAGAAACACAAAGAGGAATTTAATGTTATATAAGGACAAATGGCAACATAATGATGAATGGATGGTAAATATGAACATACCAAACAATAGAGGACGTAAGTACATAGATCATTAAGCAAAGATGGTTAGAAATGTAAAGAGAACATAATAAATTTAAGAATGCAATTTTAATAAAATGTTCAATGTACTAAAGTATGAAGTAAAAGATAGTATAAGACTAGCAATTACTATTTGCCCAATTAAAAATGTGTAGATTTGTCTGCAAGTGAAAATCAACACACATAGAATCTGTCTACATTGTCTTCAAAATTTTTCATCTCAAAATTTTCTTCCATTCTTCACATTTTACCTTTATCTTCAAAACTCAAATGAAATTAAATATTGCATGAACCTTCATTTTAATTTTTAGCTAATAGAAGTTCCCACTAATTTAAATTCATAATTTTTTATTTATAGTTCATACGTGCCAAATAATGCAACTTAATAAATTTTTAATTTTTATTTACAATTGTATGTGAAGACCTGTGCTCTGGTGAAGATGGAATAAAGAAGAATGGGTTTATTCTACCACCTGAAACAATAAAAAACAAAACCCCTAACTATATGAAATAATGGTGACTGCCTAGAATCAGGCAATGAAAGACAGTTATCCCTGGAAACAGGACACAGATGAGGTGATCCTTACAAGTACCCCTGCTTACTTCTTTGGAAAACTTTCCAGGCCATGAGACAGAAAGGGAGAACCAAGGCAGAGCCAGGTGGAGTCTCTGAGTTGAGAAGATAGAGCTAGAGTTGGCAGAACAGAGTGCCAGAGAGAAGAGAGCTTCACACAAAGGAAGCCCTGGAGATCTGCAAAGGGTCCGCCTCAAGCTGAGTACTGAGCAACACAGACATGTTAGAAAACTACCTGAGCCTGGATAAGGAACCAGCTGGAAAACTCCAAGTGAACAGTATCAAATGCTCAAAATGGCCTGGAAACAGCGCTAGTTCCCACCAGCTTGACTAGACAATACGTAGAATTCTCAGAGAGATATTACCCCAGAAGTGGGTAAAACTGACCTTGGAAAAAGTGCTGATTTGATCCCATGTAATAAACCTTAAGAGCAAGACTTAAAATGATTAAACTGATTCCAAGAATCATAACTATATCCCAGGACAAAACTCAAGATTACTTATTGGAATACAAAATATACAATTCATAATGTCTGGCATCTAACTAAAGTTTACCTAACATGTAAAAAAAGAAATAGGACTATATAACCCATAGTGAAGAAAAATAATGAGTAAATCAAATTGGCACAGACATTAGGATTAGCAGAAAATAACATAAAAGTTATTATAACTTTATTCCATTTGTTTAAAAGATAAAGGTATGGAAGATATTTTAAAAAGACCTAAACTGAAATTCTAGAGGTGAAAACTATACTGTCTGAGATGAAAAATACCCTTGATTGGATTAATAACCAATTAGATATTTCAGAAGAAAAGATTCATGAACTTAATGACATAGCAATGGAAACTATCCAAAATAAAATACAGAGAATAAACAGAATAAAAAGTAAATGAAATAGCATCAGAGAGATGTGGGACACCTTCAGATGGTCTAATATACGTGTAGTATGCACACAATTGGTGTTTCCTTAAGTAAGAAGGGAAAAGGTATGACAAAAAGTTTTTGAAGAAATAATGGCTGAAAATTTTGTCAATTTGATGAAAACTGTAAACTCATAGATTCAAGATGCTTAGTATCTTTAAGAAAATTAGATCTAGGCACATTATAATCACATTGCTCAAAGCCTGTGATAAAGAGAAAAATGATCTTTGAAGTACAAAGATAAGGATGAAGGTAGATTTCCTGTAGAAAACAATGTAAACAAGAAGACAGTGGAACAATATCTAAATTCTTAAAATAGAAAAAGAAAAAAATGTCTATATCGAGTGAAAATTTTAGACCAAGTTAAAATGCCATTCAAAAGGCTGATTTGAAACATATAATACTAAAAAAAGAAATCCTTCAACAGCAGACTTGCAAGAAAAAATAAGTTTAAGATAGTTCTTCAGGCAGGTTAGAAATTAGGATCATATAAAAGCACAAAAAGCAGGAGAAATGGTAACTGCATGGGTAGATGTATAATGTATTTCCCATATTTTAAACTATTTAGAAGACAACTGACTTTTAAAACAATACTAATAATAATACATTTGGGATTTATAACATATATAAGTTATATATATACTTATATATATATATAATTATATAACATATAAAAGTGAAATATATTACATCAATAACATAAATGCCAGGAAAGAAAATAGAAGAACACTATTTTAAGGTTTTTGTGTTATACATATACTGGTATAGTATCATTTGAAAGCAGACTCTGAAAAGTTGAAGCTTTATACTATACATCCCAAAAGAACAAGTAAAATAGTAAAGTGAGCACTAAACTTATAAAGAAAAAAAATCAGTGAAAAAGAGCCAACAAAGGAAATAAGTGGAATAATAAAAAATACTCCTAAGGAAGGAAGAAAAACTAGAAGAGGGAACAAAGCACAAATGGAACAAATAATAAACAAGAAGATATAGACTTAGACTGAATCATGTTACATGCAGATGGCCTAAACACCACAGTTAAAAAACACAGATTGTTGGGTTTCCCTGGTGGCGCAGTGGTTGAGAGTCCGCCTCCCGACGCAGGGGACGCGGGTTCGTGCCCCGGTCCGGGAAGATCCCACGTGCCGCGGAGCGGCTGGGCCCGTGAGCCGTGGCCGCTGAGCCTGCGCGTCCGGAGCCTGTGCTCCGCAACGGGAGAGGCCACAACGGTGAGAGGCCCGCGTACCGCAAAAAAAAAAAAAGTAATTGAGGCTCACTGAGGTCATAAGGAGGGGCCCTAATAAAATAGGACTAAGTCACTATAAGAAGAGGGAGAAGCGCCCACAGAGAAAAGGCCATTTGAAGAGACAGCAAGAGAGCGGCTGCATGCTAACCAAGGGAACAGGCCGTAAGAGAAGCCAACCCTGCTGACACCTTAATCTTGGACTTCCAACCACCATATCTGTGAAAAAATAAATATCTGTAGCTTAAGCCACCCAGTGTGTAGTATTTTATTATGGCAGCCCTAGCAGCCTAATATAGGATAACCCTGCATGTTTTCAAGATTTTTTATAAAGCTACAGTCATCAAGGCAGAATGATATTGGTCTAAGGATAAGCAAATTGGTCATTAGAACATAATAGAGAATACAGGAATAGACCTGAATATATGCAGGCAGCTAATTTATTACAAAGGTACAAAGGCAAATAAGTTGAGAAAGGAGATGCTTTTCAACATATGGTACTAGAACAATTAGATAGCCATGTGAAGAAAAAGTGAACTTTCATCCATACCTCACACTATATACAAAAATTAACTCAAAATGTATCATAGACATAAATATAAAATAAAACTATAAAACATCCAAAAGATATTTATTTGTAATAGTTCAAACTAGGCACAAACGAAATGTCTATAAACACTTGGTGAATGGATAAACTGTGGGGATATCTGTGCAGTGTACAACAACTCAGCAATAAAAATGAAATTGACCATTAATAAATGGGAAAACATGGATTAATCTCAAAATGATATTGATGAGTGAGAGAAGCAAGGCCAAAAAAATGTGATACTGTATAATTCCATTTTATAAATCCTAAAGAGACATAAACTATTCTGTAAGGTCAGAAAGCGAAAGCAAATGAATGGTTGCCTAGGCAGGGCAATTGGAGAGGAGGCCCGTGAGATGGGGAGAAAGGGACATCAGAAAACTTTCTAAGGTGTTGAATATGATATATTCACTGTCTTGATTGAGACATAATATTCAGTACTAATAAGAGAGTGAAACAAGTTATTACAATAAGCACAATATTCTGTATTGATTCCAACATCTAGGAAAGTATCATCAGATAACATAGATTTAAGAAGGCCAGCAGGTCCTCTTGGAGGGGCCCAGGGTGCCTGTAACAAAGCTCTATGCTACAGACCATGTCAAACAACTAAGAAGTAGTCCCGGGACCTAGTCTTCTGCCTATTGTTAGGCTTAACACCAAGTTCATCACACTGACATTTGCAAAACAATTACATCAGCATTGCATATGAGCAACAGTGTAAATAAAATAAGGAAGAGAATTGGGCCGTCAATAAATAAATTCCTAAGAAGCTTCTGGAAAATTTTCTAGCACATGGTAGGCATTCAATGAATAGTTTGAAATGGATAAAGGAAGCATGCTAGCGCTGAAGCTTGACTTTCTTTAGGACCAGAAGGAAGAACAGCAAGGAAAACTTTCTGGAGGCCAGAGAGAAACAATGCTGTATGCATAGCTAAATCCCTGCTTAAAACTGTGCATTATAGCTGGATACCAGAGACACGTCAAACTAGAAAAAAGAAATCGGAGGCTAGGTTGTCTCATTTTGAGCAAAACATCCAAAAGTGAATGTAGTTTGAAAATTGCAGCCAAATCTACATAATTACTTGCTCTTAAGAATTCAGCTGTAGTTGAGTATATTTTTGTAAATTTCCTTGTAACTGCTACAGACCGCATAGCGGTTCTCATTTTTTCTGTATCAAGATCAGTAAAGCAGAGAATCGCTGCTTGGCTTTCTGCTGCATAGCTTTCATTTCATTTTAAGATTTCAACTGAAAAGGCAAAAAATGATGTTAAAAGCAAATTTTAGATTTTCACTCATTTACTCTCCTTCCAAGAATCACCATGATTCAAGTTGTACTTCATCATTCAATGATCATACGTTCATTTAAAATATTTATTGAGCACCTACCAAGTAAAAGTACTGTCCTAGTTAATTAAGATACATGTAGTAACAAAGACATAGATCCTTCCCCACGGAGTGTACAATCTGGCAGGAAAATCTGAAAACTACAGGGTAGTACAGGGTGTCAGTCAGGAAGAGTAAAGAAAGTGAGGGTTAGAAAACATGTTTTCAGAAAATATTATTTCCAACTAAGATCTGAACAGGAGAAGAACGTCACTAACAAAGGAAGAAAATCAAGTTAACAAGACAAGCATGTGACTGATCAAGTGAAGCATATTTAATGAACTGTCATAAGTAAGATATGGCTCATGGAAACAGAGAGGTGATTCCATGGCACAGAGTTCCTTCTTAATTTCAATACATACTTTTAAGTCCCAGAAATTGTTTAGAATATGTGTTCTATTCAGTAATACAGATTATGATAATTTCATTAGAGTGACTAGAGATATTATAGATTCTAGAAAGATCTTTCCCTTTGATTTAATATTAAATGTGTTGCATGTGTTACACTTACCCAAATCCAATGCATAAAACTGACAACATATTGGTATGTGACCTGAAATGAATTCAGTAGAATACCATGCTTGCAAGATCTTTATTTCCTTGTTATAAAATTTTTTATGTAATGAGCAAAAAGTATGTTATTACTTTGCCACAATTAAAAACTTTCTATAAGCAGTACTGTGGTAGATGGCTATGTTCCTAGAAATACACAAAGTTATAGAATAAACATGGCACAGATTTCTGGGGAGCTTATCTTACTCTATAACAGGCAATTCAAAGTATTTTATATTCAAATAAATGCAACTGTATTATGGAGTAGAATGTGAAATTTGTATGATCGTCTAAGAACATGAGCATCCAAAGAGAGTTTATATATACAGTGGACAATTTAAAATTATACTTCCATGCCTTTTTCTTCTCCTCTCTTATAAGAGCTGTAATCGGTACATTAGTGAAAAATTTTAGAACAGAAATTGATTATTTTAACTCATCTCTTATTCATTCATTTGGTAGTTGACTCTGATTATGCAGTAAATCCTTTTCCATATGTGAAAATGCACAGAGTCATGGATTTCCATGAGGCAGATCTGAATCTTCTTCAAAGTAATTATCAAACTACTGATTCTTTTCAAAAACACTTATTGTATATGGTAAATTATTTTTGCTATATTTCCAGGGAAGAAATATAAATATTCAACAATTATTCCTGATAGATTATCTCAAGAATGTTTGTGGAGGCTTGCAGCCTGCTTAGGTATAATGTTCTCCCAGAGAATGAAAATGTTACTAAAAATATTATTTAGTTTATATTCTTTCATTAGCAAGTATATCAGATTAATCTTCACAGGACAAAAGAAGATGTATTTTAGTGTTATTTGCTATCAATAATAAATATAGATTAATAGAAAATTCATAAACATAAAAATACATAATTCTACATCTTCCTGAATAGCTCATCCTAATTTTTGCATTTCTCATCTACTATAATTCAAATAGACTTTGCCCCATAATTTTAGAGTGCATCTTAAGATAAAGTCATAGTTGTTAAATATGTGACAGTGTTATTTCCCCAGATTGACTACAGACTCATTAAGGAGTTGTTTACTCAGTGTGGTGAAACAAACATCATTCCTGATGGGTCTGTGCTGTTTGGGGTCCTGCTACAGTGGGTTGTTATAGTCTTCCATTAACTTTGACTACTGCAAGCTTTGGAGAGACCTCTTTGGATTCCTGAATGGTCTTCTCTGCCCCGGTTGTAGCCATATTTCTCCTGGGTAAATCAGGATCCATCACACCTCCCAGTGCAGTAACACCTTAATATGCCTAGTGGTTCAATGGTAGTAGCAACCCACCGTGTTCACCTGCAGATGGCAAGCTTACAATACATAGGTACCATTGTGACTACAGACGAAACCCTCTTCGCTTGGGAACTAGGGGAGAACAAAGCTACAGAAGGAGAAGCAAAAGTTTTAAAACGGATTATGAGGAATAATAGTCAAAGGAGTCATCCCCACTTTTATCGATGGACACACATGTTCTTATTTCAGAGAAACTGCATCTTATGTGGGACTTTGGTTCAGAACACACACCACATCCAGTGCAACTGCTCACTTCAGAGCCTGTTGTCTCCTGGCTGGTGCCATCATATTGTCTTCCATAGACTGCTCCAAAATTCTGTAATGCTGGCAGATCTGTGTGAAGTGGTGTGAGATAAAGTCAGTGAATTTTGTGGAGTATAACTAATTTTTATTTCTATAAAATGAGTTGCTTGGTTAATATTTTATATGATACCAATAATGTGAGTAAGGTATTATATCTATCTATCTATCTGTGATAGCGTTGACATAGAAATTTCCAGTAGAAAAAGAAAATGCACATAGAGAAATGTGTCTATTTCAACAAGGACAAATTGCTGCCTCCCCAGTAATGGACAGCGGCAAAGTGATTTTACAGGACCCCTCCCCTCCACTGGGCAGGGGTGTATATAGGAAGCTCAACATTGACATATACTGTTTGCAGATTAGGCATTCAGCAGTAGTGGTAGCCAGAATGGCTTTGGCCAAGGGTAATCCTTGTTATCTCAACCTTTCTATCATGACTACATTGCACATGAATCGGGGATGGCTGGAGAAATGGCTGACACAGTTCCAAAGGACGGGTCATCTTTTCCTCCTGATTATTGAGAGCCTCTTCTTCAGTGGATCCTTTGATGAATATGTAATTGTATACAGATGTCTTACACATTGTCTCCATTCTTAGGAGTCCTTCCATATACTCTCCCCTACATACCCTAGTCCCCAGTACTCAGATCATGTTCTTTTTAAGTCTTTGTTATCTGGCAAACCTATGAGCTACTGCTTATAAATTAGCATAGATCCATATCTCTGGCCATTTCTTCATCCTGGCAAAATAGATCAGTAGATGCATTGCTCAAGATTATCATCACTAGTAGGACTTCCATCAGTAAATTCCCAAAAGCAGAGGTAAAAAAGAGGAAAATGAATGATTACATTAGAGATCTTAACACACCTCTCTAAATAATAGAAGAACCTGACCAAAAAAATTCAGTAATGTGGAATTTGAACGACACAATTAACCAACTCACCTAATTGATATTCAAAGAACATTACTTCCTACAGCTGCAGAATATGCATTCTCTACAAGTGCACAGAGAATATTCATGTAAATTAGATCATATCTTGCTGTGAAGAAAATTCTCCACAAGTTCAATTGATTAAAATCATGCTATCAAAAACTTATAGAGTTAAACTATAAATCAGTAACAGAGAGATAACTAGAAAACCCCAATATTTAGAAATTAAACAACACATTTCATAACAAACATGATTAAAAGAAGAAAATACAAAATGAACTATTAGAAAATATTTTGAACTCAGTGATAATGAAAATACAGCATATCAAAATTGTGCAGTGCAGCTAAAGTTATTTATAGCTTTGTATACACATAACAGAAAAAAATTAAAACAGTGATATAAGCTATCAGTTCAAGAAATTAGAAAAAAGAACGGAAAATGAAACTCAAAGTATAAAGAAATAAATAAAATGATAAAGGCAGAAATCAATTATATAAAATGCAGTGTAGGAACCAGGACACATGAAAAGTTAATGTAATGTGGTATCCTGGATGGGATCTTGGAACAGAAAAAAAAGAAAAAAAAAACACTACGTAGACACTAAGGAAATTTGAATAACTACTGATACTATGGTTAGTTAATAATAATGTATCAATACTGGCCCATTAATTGTAACATATGTACCATACTACTGAAAAAGGTCAATAATAAGGGAAACTTGTTGAGGAGGTTTATGGGAACTCTCTGTACTATCTTATATAAATCTAATTTTTCTGTAAATTTAATACTGTTCTAAACAATAAACTCTTAAATAACTCTACAGTACAAAAAAGCAAAGGTACAATAGAGAAAAATCAGAAAGGTCAAATATTGGTCGTTTTAAAAGATTATAAATTTGGTAAAGTCACTATGAAGACTATAAGAAACACAAAAGAAAAAACATACTTATCAATATCACTAATGAAAAGGTACATCAATATAGGTACTGCAGTTAGTAAAAGTTAAAAAAATTATAATAATTTTAGGGCAATACGTTTGAAAATTTAAATTAAATGGACAAATTCCTTGAAAAGCAAAAGAAAAAAAAACTCAAAAAAGAAATAGAAATTCTATACAGACTATAGCTACTTCAGAAATTGACTCTGTCATTAAAAATTTCCCAAATATATAAAACTCTTAGTAGTTTCAGTGGGAATTCTTAACATTGATGAAATAAATAATACTAATCTTACACAAATTTATTTAGAGACTAGAAATTAAGGAATCAATGTCCAACTCATGAAGTTAACATAACCTTGACACCCACCTAACAAGGATATTAAATGACATTAATAAGGACTTTAAATAAAATATAGACTCTGTTTCTCCCATTAAAATTATGCAAAAATCTTAAACACAATATTATCAATTTAAATACAGTGATTTGTACAAAATGATAACACATCATGACCAGCTGAGAGTTTACCCTGGAATTGCAATATATCACTCAAAATACATAAACAAATAAATTTCATCCCTATCAAATTAAGGGGAAAAATACATTTTAAGAGATGCAGAAAGGGCACTGCTAATTTTAAAAACCATATGATTAAAAAGCAGACAAATAAAACACTCAGCAAACTAAATTAGAGGAGGACTTCCTTAATCTGATAAGAAGCACCTATTTAAAACCACTACAATTATTACTGATACTAATGGGGGCATATTGAATATTTTACCCTTCAGTTTAGGAGTGAAGTAAGAATTCAGACTTTTACCACTCTTATTTAATATTGCTCTGGAGGTCCTTGCCATTGAAAATAAAAAGTAAAGAAAAAATGTTATAGGTCTTAAAAAATTGCCATTATTCACGGGAAATATGTATAGAATGAAAGTAATTTTAAAAAATAAGTATTAAGATCAGCAGTGTCTCTGGATACAATATTACTATACAAAACTTAGTCATACTTTGATGAAAAATTATCAAGCAAAGAGAAAATGAAATTTGAATGTATATTTTTATGAGTTATATGATAATTATGAGCAGTTAATATATGAAAATAAACTGCAAACTGCAAAAAAATTCCTAAGAGGAATTTTTAAACATATAAATAAATGAAGGGTTATAATATGATCATGGACAGGAAGAATCAATATTGTTACATATCAATTTTCTCCAAGATGGAGAACGTCTACTACTGGATATCAAGATTTAGTAGAAAGTTAGTATTAGCAAAATGATAGATAAATGGTCCAATGGAAGAGAATAGTGAATCCAAAGTGACCTAATTTATGGAGTTATCTGATTTACAACAATGACAACACAACATAATTCAATGAGGGAATTATGGTCTTTTCAATAAATGATATGGGTCATTTGGAAGATATCCAATTGAAAAAAAATGAAAGTAGACCCATCAGTCACAACATACATACAATTAGTTCTAATCATAGACCTAACTGTGAAATCTGAAACAATAAATTTTCTAGAGTAAATTTAGGAGACTATCTGTGTGTTATTTTAATAGACTAAGATTCTTAAAAAGAAGCAAAAAGAATCATGAAAGTGATAATGATAATCCTTATGACTAAGCATCTCAGTTCATTGAAAGAAACTTTAAAGAGGTTAAAAGACTAGTTGCATACTAGAAGATGTTTTCAATATGTACATTTTAAAGAAGATGAATATACTATAACTACAAATAAAAAGATAGACACCACAATTTACAAAAAATGAAAAAATAAAAGGGGGGGCATATTTCTTGAGAAAACTCAGTACAGGAAAAGATATCCAAATGACTGTAAAGGTAAAAAAGACAGTAACCATCAATTCTAATTAAAGAAATGCTAATTAAAATGACAATAGATATCACTTCATTTCCACCAGAACAGTTACAATTAAGAGAAATGAAAACCACAAAGAATAAATGAGGATTGGAGAAACTTGTTATCTTTACAGACAATGCTGGTGGGTGTTTAAATTTGTCTAACAGTTTTGTAAACTTTTTAGCAGTAGCCATTAAAACTAAATACACAGTATACCTCTGCTACCACTTAGTACAGAAAGTTGCAAACAATAATATTCATACCCAAACAATGAAAAAGAGCTCAATTGTCTACAAAGTGTAACTTTTGTAGATTCCATTGGAGAATTTAAGTTGCAAGGCAACCAAGTAATCTGAAATCCAAAAAGAGGCTTTAAAATAACTGCAATATATTAAAAGATTTAATGGAAAATGTCCACACCTTGTATAAGAAGATGAGGATTATAAGCAGAAAGCTGGAAAATGTAAGCAAGGGTCAAATGGAATAGTTAGAAATAAAATTATAATATCAGAAATTGAGTTTCTTCAATTAAAAAAAAATATCAGCAATGCTGATGATAGGTTGTGAGAAGTTATCCAAACTAATGGACGAAGAAAAGAAAAAGAATGGGAAAAAATGAACAGACCAGCCTAGAGCTGTGGAATAATATCAGATGGTCTAATATACATGGAAGTGTAGTCCCAGAAGGTGTAGAAAGAGAGTGGGGCAGAGGAAATATTAGAAGAGAAAATGGCTGAAAATTTCCCAGAAGTAATGAAAGAAATCAAATAACAGATTCTAAGGACTCAAAGAATTCTAAGGAAAATAAATACCGATACCCCCCCAACACACACATATACACACACACACACAGCCCTAGACACACCAAAAATAAATTGAAATTTTTGAACACGCTCAGAAAATGACCCGTGTTACACAGAAGAGCAAAGAGAATTAAGCAGTCCCAATAATCCCATTCGTGGTGATGCACTTAGCAGAAATCCACTGTTAAGAGAGACAATTCAGAAACGAAGGAGTAAAAAACCGTGTGATTCCATTTATATAAAGTTCAAGAATTAGCAGAATCATCTATGGGGAAAGAAGTAAACATATGGTTTCTTTAAGGGCATTGGCTTGTAGTGAGCACAAGTGAGGCACAGGAACACTGAGAATATTCTAAACCTTGATTTTGTATTTGATATTCTTGCTTTTTGTAAATTCAGCTATTTATATTTTATTTGTAGGAGTTCATATATTTTGTGTGTATTGTTTCTTTAAAAAAATTATGCACTGAAAATATCTTCTAGTCTGCAACTAAGCGTTTTTTTTTTTCTTTTTTTTTTTTTTCTGGCTTGCGGGATCTTAGTACCCAGACACCAGGGATTGAACCCGGGCCCCCTGCAATGCAGTGGAAGCTCAGGGTCCTAACCACTGGACAGCCAGAGAATTCCCTGCAACCAAGCTTTTAACTTTCTTAAAAGTCTCTTTCAATGAACAGAGATCTTTAATCTTAAGGAAACGCTCCTGTTTATCATATTAAATTTCAATGAGGTGGCACTTAAGATTCGTATATCACTAGCTTAAAACTGGATAAAAATGAAATAAATGTGAAAGAAAAAAACCTGAAGAAAAACTGAGATCTTAATAGAAAGAAAATGAAAACAAGAAAAAATAATGTCTACTCTAAAATTCTAATTAGAGTCTCAACAGTGTCTGTTGTAAGTTGCTAAAATAAACTTTTGAGTTTTTGTTGAAGAATAAATATCTATATTAGCAATTAGTTTATGCAAACAGAAGACTGGTGAAGAGAGCTCCCTTATGACATATTAAAAATAATATAAAGCCACTATAATCAAGTTAGTATGCTATTGGAACAGACTTAGAAAAAGATAAGTAGAAAGAATAGATTTCAGAAATAGACTGCAGAGTATATAAACTTTCAATACATGAAAAGGAAGATATTTCAATTCAACAGGAAAATATTGTGTAGTTTAAAAACTGCGGCTGACACAAATTACTGTCCATTTAAAAGAAATTTATGTGGAACTCTACCTCACACCATACACAAAAATATATTTCAGATGAGTTAAAGATTATAATGTAAAAATAAAATTAAAAGTGTTGGAAGATTTTAGGAGACCAAAGAAGTAAACTAGAAAGTAGGAACTTTCAGAAAGTATGACAGGAAAATTATTGGATTACAATGAAAACTATAGAAATATTTGTTATATAAAACATATAGGGTAAGATAATCAAAAGACCAAGTATAGACTGGGAAAATATTTGCAATGCATATCATTTACATATCATATGTATAGTATTTATGTTCTCCCTCATATGCATTAGGGCTACCCTGCTTCATGATTCCAGCTTGTATAAATTACATTGTGGTTTTTGTAAACACTTCGAGACTAAAATGTGAAGGGAGGTACAGTTGGGCTCCCAGGAGTTGTTCATTACAGCAGCCTTAGTAGAAAGAGTTCCTACATGTTTATATGTGAAAGAAGACCCAGCAAACAAGTTTGCAAATGGTCTTTAGTAGACAGCTTACACAAGCGATGACCAAATAGCCACTAAACACATAAATATACATTGGATGTCACAAGTAAAAGTTGTAAATTAAATTGTAAATGTTAATCATAACTGAAAAGAACAAGGTAATTCTGCACAGATTATCAAAAATAAAATAATAATAGTGCTGGCACTAATAGGGATAATGAATAAACATAGATGCATGCATAACTGGTGTAAAGGTGAATTTATATAGCTTTTTTTGACAAAAAAATCTGGCAATGTCTATTTATATTGAAAACAAATACCTCTGTGACCCATTAATAAGACTCCAGGAAATACATAGATTTACCAACTATGATTCCTTTATATGGTAAACATTTGAAGGGAGAGGTTACTAAATTGAATGCTATGATGAACCTCATTGTAAAGAGAATAAACCTGCAAATGAACTAAAGCACTAGTAGGGTCCCTGATGACAAAATCATGGAACATCCCCCATGGAAATGTGAGGCTGTCACAAGGATCAGTTAGATGTACATCGGGTGCCTTAAAGAGATTTCATGATATAACTGTGTAAGTGAGAAAAATCCAGTTGCAGTAAGATGTATGTGATATAAGCCCAATGTCATAAACAGATAAGGAAAATACAAACATAAAATTGTACTTGATTGTGTGAACGATAAGAGCAAGAGGATTAGTGGAGAGAGCAAAGCAAAACCCAAAAAACAAAGACTATGATTAAAACAATATCCCAGACTATAACAGAAATACTACAACAAAACAACTATTCAGTATAAAACCAATGATCGTATTTATGTAAAAATAGTATACGTGCATATATGTATTTCTCTATCCATCTGTCTCGCCAAGAGGTTATTGCTGGTCATCTCCAGTAATTGAAAATTTCAAGTGCTTTTGACTTTCCTCTTACATTTTGCTATATTTTTTGAAGAATTTACGATGAACATGAATTATCTAATCAGAAAGAAACGAGTAAACGTTTTTTATTTTAAAAAGGAAGAGTGTAGCCCATGTGTAATCTGCAAATTTATGACTCAGAATAAGTGAATGATTGTAATACCTCTCCACTATGATTTGTCACAAGCAGAGAGCTTCATGCACAGGTAATTCTCTATCTACAACCATCGAGCTGTCTTTCCTCTTGAAAGAGTCCTTGTCATAGCAATTCCCCCTGACATACCTTGGAGCCACTGCCCACTTGATTAGCTGGTATTGTGCCACGTGTAATAAATGACGCTGCTCTGCGAAGCTTCTGCTTCTACGTTTGCTGCTCTTTCCCTGGTTTCACTGAATGCAGTTGCTCTTCCTAGTGACTTCCGGCGCCGTGCCCTCCTTCAGGCAGTGAACAAGTTATGCTTTAAGTAGTTCGGTACAATATGATGTTCTGTGATTATGAAAATGTTCTATATCTGTTCTGGCAATAAAGTAGCATCTAGCCACATGTATGTATTGAGTGCTTGAAATGTGGTCACTGCAATCAAGGAACCTCCTTCTAAGCTCTTATTTAATTTTGATTTATTTATATTTGAATACTCACATATGGCCAGTGGATACCATATTGGACAGTGTGGCTTTAGAGTGATTCTTTCTAATGGGTGAGAAATAATGCGTTTTTTTTTTTTCCCTTTTTGCCACATTTCTCACTCTCCCTGAGCACACAGGCCTTGCAGATATGGCTGTGCTCCAGACCACAGCCTCATTGCAATCATACTCTCAAGTCTTTCTTCACTTATAATTATTTGTTTTCTGGATCCATATTATCTTTTCCTCGGTCAAAACTCCATTATGGAATATTTATCATGTAAGGAAATCTGTCTATATTCAAATCAACACTATGGATTGTACGTGAGTTCCCTTTCACAGGGATTCTGGACCCCCCAAACTCAATGGATTTAACTGGGCATGCTTTTTAAAGTTAATAAATACTTGTGACAACTACAGGAACACATTCCTACGCATTTTCTGAAACGGGGCTCATCTGCCAAAAGCATGCTTGGAGGACGCATTGCCTGATTTTCCCTGTGATCCCTTCAGAGCTTCACCTCTGAGCCACGAATGTACCACCATGAGGGATGCGGCCTCCACTCACCTTAAAATAAAGTAAGATTTTAGAAGTAGTTTCCTCGATTGTAGTGACCACATTTCAAGCACTCAGTACATACATGCGGCTAGTTGCTGCTTTATGGCCAAAGCAGGGGGATTTAAAAAGCATTTCCCACCTGTGGTCACCACAAAGGAGAGCACCAGAGCTACCATGAGCCCCAGATAGGCTGGGAACCTAGGAGCGGCCACCATAGCACTGGCCTAAGGTTCATTTTCTCCGTCACTTCCTGGGGGGACAAGCCAGACCCACATGCAGGGTCAGGACTGGCTGACAGTTTGCCTCACCACACATTCAGAGTGTCGTTTGATTTCTTCTGTTCTCCTCCTGGACCCACAGCAGCTGCTTCTTTCGGACACTCAAAACACAAGTTACACATCCTTTTCTGGGCAAATGGGAGCCGATGCACAGGGCACAGTGGTTCAGAGTGAGGACAAGGGAGCCAGGATGCCTGGGAGTAAGTCCTGCCTTCTTCACTTCCCGTTTTGTTCTGTGTACTTGAGCAAGTTTTGAATCTCTCTGTCTCCCTATCCTCATATTTAAAGGAGGAATAATAATAGTATATGGGATTCAGAGGGTTGTTGAAAGAGTGAAATAAATCAGTATATAAAGCACTGATGACAATGCTTGGCAATATTGCTGGTGCTATCTGGTACGGTATTAGTTCTCACCATTTCCTGCCCCCATCCTAAAGGTGGCTACCCTTTTAACATTCAGGAAGAAAGCAATGTTGTTCAGAGATTTTCCTTCTATGAGCAACCAAGTTTCTTACATCTTTCACCTTTGGTGGGAAAAACACACCCACACACACCTACACACATCTTCAAGTTAATAATGAGAGTGTAACTTTCATAAATAAAATGTGTTTTTTCCATAAGTTTCTTATTTGAGATGGAAAATATTGAAGCTGAAGGTATGCTTTCCTTTAGAGTAACTTTTTACTCTCTAATGATCAACTTAGCTCCATGCCCGATTTTCATGAGTGCTATATTGATTGATGAACGATCTTAAACGTTTAGCATAGCACAGAAATTCACTTTGTAGAATCAAATATATTCAGGCACCAGAAGGGTGCAGAAGCCATAATACATGACCATTTTCATGTCTGGCATAAATTTATTTCAAAACTCTTTCACCATTAATCTCCAAAATTTATAGGCAACTCATGCAGCTCAATAACAAAAAAACAAACAACCCAACCCAAAAATGGGCAGAAGACCTAAATAGACATTTCTCCAAAGAAGATATACAGATTGCCAACAAACACATGAAAGAATGCTCAACATCATTAATCATTAGAGAAATGCAAATCAAAACTACAATGAGATATCATCTCACACCGGTCAGAATGGCCATCATCAAAAAAATCTAGAAACAATAAATGCTGGACAGGGTGTGGAGAAAAGG